>NW_008752075.1:29451-78084 GCF_000715545.1 Opisthorchis viverrini | reverse complement strand
TTCTTTCGAGAGACTCACCTGGAACCCAGCATAATCTGAAAACATCATAAACGAGAGATTCAGCTGGGTTCCAGGTGAGTCTCTCGAAAGAACCAAATTAGTTTGCAGATGAGTGTATATTCGCTAAGTACGGAACTTCCGCTTTTCTACTTTAACTTAATTTGGCGGAGCCGAAGCCGTTCTTTTGGAGATGCTCAAGAATTTATTCTGCGTCTGGCACCGTAGGCCGAGCACCAGAAATGATAGTTCCACTCACGGGTGGTCAGTAGCAACGTGCATGATGGTAGACTTTCCAACGTCAGTCTGGGTGACCCTCAAGGTTTTAGCTACTTTCTTCCACATACTTCCTCCCCTTATTCGCTCATTTACAAAGCCTTTACTGTTCTGTTATTAAAAGGTGAATACATCCTGATGTTTTCTTCGATAATTGACTCCCTATGACTGTCCATGTTGTACTCAGATGTTACTGCTTTTCACCCAGTCTGTCCATCTGGAATCACTCTAATCCAGCATTCTTTCCTGACTTAATCATTCGAATTTGCTGGGATTGGGTGCCCTGAGAAAACGTTCGTGGGCCCTTGCCGAATGAACTTGACCTTTGTCCCAAACTTCCGTCTTTTGAAGCACAGAGTTGTCAAACCCTAAGGCACTAGTAGTGTGTCTGGGGTTGCATTAACCAGCTCAAATGGACCTGTTCCATCGAATATTGGGGGATGCTGTCCAGCGCACTGAAAACTCACCGCTGAAGAATGACTTGGCAGTTCATTACTCACAGTAGTTTTTACTGCTAGTATCACGCTCGGGGTTCGTCGGTACTTTCAAGCTTTTGTACAGTAAAAAGTGCATGGCGATTGACCGACCAGCTTTCAATCCAACAACATTTGTCCTCGTATTTGCACCCAGCTACGCACTGATGTCTGCTGTTTGATGCCGAAACGTTTGCAAGTCTATTGCCAAGCTCGGCGTACATATAAGAAGCCACCTGATCAACCGCCTTTTTATTCTTTCCAGCAAAATCCCCGTCCTCTTAATGATGCAGTGCGCAGTGAAGTTATGTTATGGCCTAACTACTCATAAGTAACCACTGATCTACAAATAAGTGTGCACCTAATCAGACCTGCATAAACATCTCCTGGTGGAATATGTGCACCCAGGGACATACCATTTTTTCAAGACTATATTCGATGTAGCTTAAGCTTGCAAAACTACCGTTACAAAGCTCGGTTCTAGCTCCATGTCAACCGAGGTACTAAGAGGAATGCTCAGCGTTACACTGTCACTGTCACGGTATTTGAGGCATTCCGACTGCACTAACACGGGCAACGTACTCTGGACTATTTGGATATACATCTGCGGTAAAACAAGACACATCCCACTTGTCTGTAAGTCCAAGAAAGTGTGTCACTTAACTTCTGACCCAAATACTGACGTGAAGGCATTATCTGGTACAGAGTTTCCATGGAGGATGTGGTATTTCGCTTGATCATGGATTAACTGACGCAGGAAGCCGGCAATTCCGTTGTTAACAAGTACTCGTCACTGATCCTCGTTTTTAAGCCATCACGTTCAGGCCGACGGACGACCGATGGCGGACCTCCACATGCTCACCCACCGATCTTATTCTCTTTGGTCTAATTTGCTTACAAAATCTGCGTCTGGGATCACATGCTCCAACGTAAGTACCGTTTATAGTTGTCTCAGTATGATTCGACCGTTTTCCGTCGACGTATCTGATTCACTTGTCAGTTATTCAAAAGAACCTCATGGTAATACAATGATCTTTAACCGATCACTCTATCCCAAAACTATCAACATCTAGTCTCTAACAAACTACACATTTGCTGAATCTGAAGGACGGCTGCGATGTATATTTTGTCTAATCCTTTCGCAAATATAAAATGAAACTAATTTGGCCGCAGGGAATCCAAACCTGAAAATTGTAGAATGCCACTGCTGGGATTAAGATCACGCTCACAGTTGAGAAGATCGACGTGGCAGATGCATTCGTCTACCTGCATAAGTCCCAGCATGTCAATTAAACGTGAAATCTTCTCCCTGATCTGGAAAACCGGGAAGGCCTTTCCTCACCTTAGATCGCCATGGTACCGTCTCGACATCAATTTATTCTCTAGTGGTAGAGTTTACAGCTCTGCAGTATCATCCAGTGTTTTTGGGTAAGAAACATGATCAGTACGCGCGCAAGATTCAAGTGGCCGCTCAGTATAGATCATTGGCAATATACTATTCTTAGAAGAACACCATATCGGTAAAGATGGGAAAGGTCGAATTGTTTGTGAGAGAAGCAACCAGACAAACTGGTCTTGCCCATTAATTAACGGCAGTTTCGTTAATCAACCCACGTGCAAGTGAAGAGTCAGTTATACTCCAGCTGGAAAGACGTTAATAGAGGTCAGCTTGTGACCTGGAAGGGTGACATAGAGGTTTCAGCAAATGCTGTCTATCTGGATGCAGACCTCGAAACAGTGCAGATCAAGGGTTGTTGACACGGATAGGCATGAATCAAACAACCGGAGTCGCGCGCTTGTGGTAGAACTCTGAATTATTTTTGCTTGGTTTCTCTACAGTAAACAGAACTGACCGATTCGACGTCAGTGAATGCTTGATGTCACTATCACCTGAATGAGCCTGTCAGAGAGAACCAGCGTGTTGCGGAACACGACTTATAGCCGGTTGATCTTGAGTGGTCGGTAAGATAAACTAATAATTTAGGAAATCACTGCAGCCCTTTGAACTTAAGGTTTTCCGAAAATTCGGTCCGAACTAGAGAAGCACACTTGTGTCAACCTGCACTAATACGTCTTCTCTCTCAGCAAGCACGATGAGTCACATTGCGAGATAATGCCGCAAACGCACCTCAAGTTCCCACATTAGGTTGTGCGAATCTGAAAAAGTGGATGATTGGGGCGAAGATCATAGTTGAGGTGACACGAAACTGTGCAGAGTAACAATTTGGAGTGAGTAGATGCTAACTAACGAAGTCTAAGTAGTACTATATTTCAAATACAACGTATTATCACGCATGCATCCTACCTAGTGTTCTCAATTCACAATGTTCCAAGCAGCCTTGTTGGCTGCAATCTACTCAAGTGACACGAAATCACTGATTTACTATTAGCCGTTCTTTGAAGTTCGAATTCAAGCTGGCGTTTGCTCAACATGGGCGATGTCAGTACCTTACTACCTGTTTCGCCCTCTTTGGTTTGACTTCCAAAAGGAAGGTAAAAATGACTTAACGTTGCTGAAAAGCTTACACAACTGTTTTCTGCCAACGTAGTTGCTAAGCTCATGGGTTGTCAGGCTGGGGTGGGTGCTGAACGATATTTGTTCAGTCACTGTATGTTTCACCTGAAGTCATTCGACTCTGTTTATTATTTCGTTAATTAACCAAAACAAATCCGACGAAACTTACAAACTGGCTTAAAAAACAGCTAATCCAAAAGCGTTCCAGTCGGTTTTATGGTCAAATATGAGGGTTGTTCTCTGTAGTATACTGTCGAGCACCGGACAATCTGAAATGCGTAGGCAGCACAGGTTGGTATTCCGTGTCTAGGCCACTCTCGTCACGCATCCTACTGGCATTAGAGACAACGAGACGCTTGACCTGATCACAGCTACACATCAAGAACAATAGAGTGTGTCGCAGGAATCCGGATGGAAAACCCACCAGCACCGAGACTATTAGGCACAATTTGTCCGAAAAATTGACACAGCAGGCTCCGACACAATTATTCAGGTTATACCCGCATGTCGGACTATTGTCCGTGTCTAAGGTCAACCGGATTGTGACGCGCCCGGAGATCACGAGACCGTTAAGCTAAGGACATAAAGTAACATGGATCGCTTGACAGCTATAATCTGTGTCCTGACCCGGTTCAGTCTGGAATCCACAAGACCATTCTCGTAGCATCTGTCCGTTCAGCAGTCAACTAGCATCTGAGATCTACTGCCTACACATCGTGTCAGTAAGTTGGTACTGTCTGGTGGACTCAGCCCTTGGCCTAGCCAATCGGTGTCTGGAACACAGTGACAAGTGCAACAAAAATTCCCATTTTCATGTTGAGAATAAGGTTACCAGTTCCCGTCCAGTGTTCGAAACAATCCAGCCATTATCAATTTCAATTCAATTCAATTTACCAGCTGTAAACCGTGTACAGCAGGTACAGTTCCGATTACCGGAAAATGGGAGAGTGTGGAACATACGGCCAAGCCTTCGTTAGTTGGGGAACTGGGTATCAACGTGTTGGAGGCGATAGCTTTGATGCATGAACGCCGTTGACTGCACGATGGTGCCATTTCTGCCAACGTCACTAACCGTTGGCGAGTTGAGTCCCGAGGTCGGTTGCCGAACCGACTAAGTTTACTTGTTAGCGTTTTCGTACTTCGTTGCCGAATCATCACACACTGTCCACTTATCGATCACTTCCAGTCAGCACAGAGCTGGGCGAAAGAGCCCTGTAAGGCAGACGGTCTTCAGACATGCGGAGTACACGTCCTAACCAGCGTAACCTATGAAGTAATTCATCTATTGCGGGAGAGTTCTCAGCACTGAAATGCTTCATATTACCCCTATTTCTGCTGATAAAGCGGAGAGGGGGAAACCGAACAACATAACGCAATTTTTCATGTCTCCTGTCCCTTCCACGTGAATATATGGGGTCGTGACATCCATCTAGATGACATTCTGTAGAGTACATTAGCACTATCAGAATGTGCGAACAGAAGCAGGGAACTTCCACTCGAAATTTACCCGTATACCTAGTAACGCGATTTATGACGGTTTTGAGATGACATAAACGGTCAATATCACCCTCTCTCTCTCGCCAAGAGAAATTTACGCCGGTTGAAAGAGAGGATACTTCTGTACATTCTCGAACTAACTTCTAATGGGATTCGTCACCCCTTTGCCAAAATTCATTCAGTAACACTGGGAGTTGAGATTAAGAACAAGTGCAGCCAAATGCTTTTGTCGTCAAACGTGTGATTCCACCGTAGAATCGGCACTGCGACACCTGTCAGATCTGCACTCTGTCTCAGCTAAAACCTACGAAAATTTTTCAAACTCAAAACCTAATCGGAGCCAGAACCAGAAAAGCACAGCTCATCTGATCATAAAGTGACCAGTGAGCTATCTAGCCAGAATGACTCCAAGGTCGATTCCTTGGTCAAGTGATTCTCGGTTCTGAATTACTTGCAAACAACTAGGAAAAGGGAAGGAATGTAAGTCACTGGCCTGTTACAACAAATCCTCATCAGTATACACTTTATCTCGCATATTCTTAGAGGAATAAGATGGCTCAGGTCATTAGAGCAGGAATTTACTGACCAGAAAATCCGTGGTTCAAACCCGACCTCTACCTCTCGACTTCTCCTGCCTAGGCTTGGGCAACCTGTATCTCAGCCCTCGTGTTTCCTTCGTTTGGCATAGAAGCCAGGGGCTGAAAAGGTGTTGCAACTGAACGACGTAATGGCTTAATAAATATTCTCAGGAACCTCGTTATTCGGTGGATGTACGTATCCAGAAGTAGTTCAGGTGGCATGGCGTCTTGTGTGTTCGTTATCTCATACTGATGTGAAGTGGACATAAAAAGGAACACGATTTGTGATTGGTCACAGTGTAGTAGAAGAGCTCAGTTCATTTTGTTCCACCTTCTCCTGAGCATTGTTTATACAAAGCTTTGATTTTTCTCAGATAAAGTTGCAGTTCACCCGAGTAGTATAAAAACAACTCACATTTTTCTGTAGGAGCGAATCTCTAAAGTAAACTACCCGAATTACTATCAACTACTATTCTCATACGTGTAGTCTAAATTCTAGCTCTGCTATTTCCCCCTATTTACCTTCAATTAACGGACTTTTATTTCCACATGACTGTCCGTCCCAAGTTATTTTGTTCACACCTTCGTTCAGCGTTTTATGATACAAACTTTTACTTTACTTTTACTCTGGAAACACAATGTTTCCAAAGGTCTCAAACACAAAAGAAATTGTGCTCAAGCTGCCCCCAACGCTGTTCAGCAGTAACCGCAAGTACATCAGCTATTTGAACGCCAGCCTCTGGCCTGAAAGAAGACATGCCATTTTAACGTCGACTAAGTGCGCTAACCTAGAGTTCGGCAGTTTGCCTAACTACTTGAGTTAGATTGATGCCTGTTGTCCACCAAATCTTTTCAGCTACCTAACTGCT
The DNA here is from genome assembly GCF_000715545.1 of Opisthorchis viverrini. Lineage (NCBI taxonomy): Eukaryota > Metazoa > Platyhelminthes > Trematoda > Opisthorchiida > Opisthorchiidae > Opisthorchis > Opisthorchis viverrini. The sequence continues at coordinate 71,879 of NW_008752075.1, read as the reverse complement.
GGTCAGCGCATCTAAACGTCTCGGCACTGTCGAGGCTGGGTGTTTCAGGGTTCTGATCTGGCTTCCTCACAGTAGATTCTCTGGCACTTTCAAAGAAAACCTGTTTGCACACTCTTAAAAAGACATGAAATCTTGACAAATGAATTTTACGGGTGTAAACACCGGTTTTCAAGCATAGTCCCTTCTCCCTCTCACTTTCGGTGCAGAAACAAAGTTTCTGAGGTCATCCCTTACCCAAAAGACGGAAATGCTGTTCGTGGACAATAGCTAACGAAGACTTCTTCCCTATGGACTAGAAACGGGTGTAACGCAACCGAGGATGGACAGCTGGCACCTACGTGACAAAATACGGCATTTTGCCGTCCAATGTGGGTCACGCACTAGTCACACGCTGGTCACGCGCTAATCACGTGCACACATCCCAACGCGCCAGCCCGCACACCCAGACATTACTGTTTGGATGAATTCCGTCTCATGCTGATGACAATTGTACGTCCAACTCGCTCGTAATGAACTTATTGACCTCAGAAGTTGTTAGAACACTGGAAACAGACACAGATCAGGTTCAGGTCAGAGTCACAACCTGAAAGTTCACGAGTGCAAGCTAGGTAGGTGCTGCCACCGAAAAGAACAGACAAAGACAGCCAACGGTAGCGTTTGAATGGGAAATTGCATGTGGGTTTCATCGTGTCCACTGCGATACCAGCTGTTTGTCCTCATCAGATGTTCTGGTCAGGACAAGCTGTTAAACTAATATCCAAACAAAGAACAATTGCTACCACAAAAAAGCCAAGTTCTCAAACAGCTTGGATCCTCGGAACATAGAATTTGGACAACAAGCTAAGAAGCGGCACCGTCTTCATAAGATACGCTAGGGGAAAATTAAGTATTTTCTAGGGAACTGTGTTTTTTCATTGAGTGGGACAGGTAATTAAGACCACCTAGTAGCCCTTCTGCTTATGGCCGCCAGAAATTCCGCCGATTCCTTGTCACCCGAGTAGATGTCGTTCCAATCTGTCCAAGACATGGTAGAAACATCCATCAAGTGAGGTCCCCATCAACATAATCTGCTCATGTCATCCCAATTGGCTACATGAGACTAACGCCGAATAAGTCCGGTGATAATCGTCCTTCCGGAGGTTGACTTCCATCCATGAAGGCATCCGTTAAGTCCTGTATGCGGCTTCCGAGATGGCATTCTTACGGATGGAAAAGACTTTTGGAAAAAGCTGAATCGAATAGTCAGTCCAAGTGGGAGAGCGGTTCTTCTCAAAAGGCATTTTGACCGGGTGAATGTTAGTGACCGCATCTGAGCTTCAGATGACAAACAAACGAACACACTTAGGCTACTGAAATACCATTTCCCCGTTCCGTAAATAAGTTCCTATTCGAGTGGCAATATTGAGATAGGAGAATGATCTCTTCAGAACAAACACAAGTGCCTAATTGATGGTATTCGGAGGATTTCGTTTCAGTCGAAGGTAATAGCCTTTTATTGTTAAGTCTTGGAAAATCTTTGCCAGGTTGGACAAAGTCCTATGTTTTCGAGGAATACACTTAGTTGCAAATCAGTTTGGTTTTCACGAGAGACTCAACTGAATTTCTCGTTCTACAACTGAATTTGCTGCACACAGGCCGACTCATGTTGCAGTTGGCACGATATTCGAGATATCGCAGTATATTTTCATAAAGGAAACTACACACAAGGTCGAAGAGTTTTCAGCAACCTTGTGAGTAGTTCCCTCTATGAAAAGTCTTATGTTTGTTTACGCCATAGAGTGGCGGTTTTCTACATAACCTGACTAGTTTTTAGTGTTGCTCTGCAGAGCGATCCATTCAAAGATGGAGAAGTCCCCAAAAGAGATCCTTCTCAGTAGTATATTTTGAGCCATAATCAATTCGCTGATGCCGTCGGTGTTTTTTTTGGTTAGTATCATTTGATGGCCTCAGGGGCAGCGAACAGTAATTAAATGTCCAAAATAGAGGTATATGGAAAAAGTGTAGAAAAAAGGTCAGTGGTTGTACCGGAAAATTTCTGTATGAAAAGAGTGTTTAAAAATCATGTGTACTGTGAATTCGTAGTATCACACACCTAACCTGTCAATTAATCAAACGTTCTGGTACGTCGTTTTGAAGGTCTGTCACACCCAAGTGTCATATTATGTCATTCTTTAGAAACGTTTGTGGGCTGTTGTTGACTACATTCCATTCTAACAAAGAGCGTATCAGTCTCACAAAGGCATACACTGAGCAGACAAGCTTTATAAATTTACCTTGCAAAAAAACATCCTGGGGTATGGCACTTACAAGAACCTCAGTCTAGTAGCAGTGAGTGGCTGAAACTGCTGAAGATTGGCAAAATAAGCTCGTTTGCAAACAAATTTGGTTTTGCGAGAAACTCACCTGCAACCCAGCTGAATCTCTCGTTTGCGACGTGTCCAGGCAACTGAATGTGTTGCAGGAGAGATTCAGCTGGGTTCTAGGTGAGTCTCTCTCAAAACCAAATTTGTTTGCAAATGAGTGTATTTGTAAAATCTCTTGCAATTTGGTAGAAAATAAGGTTGACGGAAACTCTGGGACTGCGCCTACCTAGTGAGCTCCAAGAAGGGCGAAAGTGGTCGTGGGCTATCGAAGAATTTTCACCAACCTTATGAGCAGTGCATTACTGAAGATTGTTTGCAAGCGCACCCTACACATCTACTCAAGTGGGTGCAGTTGCCTATGGACTGGATCTCACATGACTGCTCTCTAGATGTTGTGAACAGAGCAACCCAAATGGTATGCTAATAAACGCAACGGCCATGTCGAATGAACACATATACCCAAGACAATAATCACGTCCCTAAAGGTGATAACGGTTCCTCCAACAACATTTCATTTGTTCGAAAAGGAATGCTGTTGCACAATGAAGGCGAGACTGAATATCTATAACTTTGTAAAACGATGTACTACTTGTGTACGACTGGACACCGGTATCCCAAAAACAACTATTTGGAAACGTGCTCCACTACATGTACGTATAATATACGGCTTCCTCTGAACAGCTTAAACAACAGAATGAAACTTGGCTTTGCCATTTGGTGTACACTTGGTCCAATGGTTGCGGATATATTCATAACCAATCCCGAGGAACATTATTTGAATCAAGCCCTGGGAAGAATTTACCGCTTACTGACAGCCCGTCAATAACATCATCGCGTTCATCCCGGCGAAAGCCAGTCCTGATCAAATTCTGACGGAATTCAACCAAACTCACTCAGTGGAAAACCAAGCTTAGTCTGAAGTCAGAAAACTAGAACCGCATCTGCCCTCGGGACACTGAAATGACTAGGAATAAAAACCACATACTTCGGAAGATAGTGAAGAGGGAAATCTAATCAAAATTGATAGTATGCCCATTTTGACAGCTTTGTTCTCCTGTAACCACTAAAACAAGCGAACTTCGTATGATGATGAAATGAAAGCCAAGTAAAAGGTTCTAGAGAACATACGCATCCGATCTGCATTGTGCACAAAACCGTACAGTCAGTAACAGCCAGCCCGAAATTGATACTTGCTAAACCTCGAAGTGGGTGTCTTACTCTCCAAAGCGAAACGCTGCAGTACCCTTCTCCAGTTACTATCACGTTATATGGCTGAGTTTAGATACCATACTATCATGCTTTCCAGTGCCCTAGACAATATTGGTCGGTGGGTTAAACTAATTCCACGTAAGTTACTTTCACATATGTGAGAGGGCAATAATATGTCTTTATTGTAATAAGGTGAGGAAATGGATTGAAAAATAGCTCCAAGTATCCTAAGTCTGAAGTAACGAATCGCCCGGTTGCTACATCTTCCTCTCACAGCTGTGATGAAACCTACCTACAGCAATCAGAACAAAGTTTTATAGCTCGACACATTCCAGACGCCGGGGCTCAGTATGCATATACAACAGATCTGTGAGGTTGCAAACCTGCAAAGACGTCAGACGTCTAGAGCACCCGATAAAAAGTTCAGATATTCTCCCATAGAGGCAACAGCGTAAAAACAGAATCTTTCGTGTAAAAACAAGTGAATACACTTTAGGAATATGGATCATGTTTTTTCACCTGCTCAGGTGAATACACCTCTGTTGGGAGAAATTGTGGTATCCCTAAGGTCGCTACCCCAATATTGGTCACGGCTTTAAACTGATAAGCTACGTAGTAAACCACGCTCATCTCGAATTCTTAAACTGAACTGGACAAAAATTGAGTCTCTGAGAGACATGGCGAGTTGTCAGCGACGGTAAGGCTGGTCAAACTATCTCTGTTTTTCCCAAACCATACTAGTTATATTGAGCGTTTTCTGAGAGAAATGGGATGACAATTTTTAGTTTTTCGGGGACTTTATGAATACTTAGCCTAAGTTGTAGCCTAGTTTATGGTGGTACGAAGGTGGGTGTAACCAAAATGTCCAGTGTAAAACGTGAGGATTTCATCCGTAAGAGAAGACCAAATCGATAAGCACGGTAACAGAAACAAAACGGAACAAAACAAAATCAAAAATGAAATGTGTCTGAGGTGCAGCACGTATCGTTCTTAGGGCTTTATGTCTCGCAAATAAATCAGCATCCTTTTGGTTCGCCGCACTACTGTAGACTGTCTACGTCGATTAGTTATGGAAACGGTCAGAAACGACCATTCCAGAGAGCGTCATGAATCGACTCGATTCCAAGAACCAAAAAGCATCTTAAATACCGAGAACAGAGCAAGTGGCTTGTGACGCATGAATGATCGTTCTTGCCAAAGTGATGGGAACTCATTCCCCCTGATGTGACCAAACGCAGGTAGCCGTTGTATAAACTGAATTGCTGTGGCAAAACCTGGTGACGGTACAGTTAAATTAAATTGAATTACCGGTAAAAGTTTAATCGGTAAAATGTATAGTGTGGTAGTATGTAGCACCCCACTCATACCAAACACGTCTTTATATTTAAGCGAAAAACGTCCGAATGTCCGAATGTCCCGCGGTTACTTCCATGTCGAATTAAAAGTGATACGTGAAGAATGGTTGACAGCAACTATACGGTCTACATTTCAGACAGATGGCGTAGTGTTCCACACAGGATGTGCAGTTTTCACCCGCTGGAAGCGAGTTTTGTTAGATAAATTTCCACAAATTTTGTCTGTCCCCAATCTGACCACCGCTCCAATGGTCTGAAGTTTGGTGGTCTATCTGGTCTATCTAAATAAATGAATGAATACGTAGAATTTGATGCGACGCGGGAGCCACCCTCACCTCACTCCTCTGACTGTCAGCTCATCAAGGCCGTATGGCCAAATGGGTCGTCTGTCACCTGGAAGATTGCGGGTTCCAACTTCCTTGACATTTGGGCACTTGCAAATTTTCTCGCCATCTACAAACTACAAGTGATTTTACCTGATACATAATCAAGTCTTTCGGCTAATGGACGGCGATGGAGGCCACGCCGTTCCCCAAAATAACAAAAAAGGAGACGGTAAAGAGCTAGTCCAGTCAAGAAGACAACCAATGCGTCATGATTGAAACCAGTTAGTCAAATGTACAAGCTAGCTAAAATGACGATATATGTAATAACAAGTGTTGGTGGGCATGAAGTCGTGGGCGAGATGGGGCGAACAAGTGACTAAGACAAGCCTGATCTGTAATTGATGGATCTGTATGGTGATGAAGAAATTCTATCCAAATGCGCACATTTTTTCGCCAGACCGGACAAGACCATGAGGATCGATTAGTAGATTCAAATGACAAAGCTGTCAGACTGAAACAGTTCTATAACGAATTTGAGTGAATTTCACAAATGTGAGACCTGCAATACCACTTGTTCTGATGATGTAACACTTTTAGGAATGTTGTAACGAATGGTAGACAAAAGGATGTGTGAAGTTTAATGGTCGAAAACCGGTTTTACCACAGCCGTCATTAAACCCCTACCAGATTGTCGTGGACCGCCACGAAGAAGAAAGAAACCATGACTCTATTCTGAAAGTCCTGCTATCGTCGAAAAGATGCTCCCTCGTGTACCAAAACATCGACTCACCAACGCAACGTTCCATTCCTGCTGTCATGCAGTCCGACGTTGATTTCGAAGTAGCGCAAAATGTGCAAAAAGATGACGTGTCCCCGGAGGCACGTGATTTCACGTTCTCGTGACTAAGATATGCATTAATCATGTCTGTCTGACTGGTTATCTCACACTGGTGTCTGATTGGTCTAAAAGGTGCAGGGGATTGGTGAGTGTGCTTCGCGGGTGGCTTTCATGCCATGTCCTCAGGTCTGACGGCAGATCAGGCCACACAGAAGGACATGTCGGGGTAAACGAACGTCTGTTGGTGTGGCACGCAGACGCACGTTGATAAGACAAACTCGACTACATACAAACGAATGTGAAAACGGCGATAAGCTCAGAAACACGATCGCAAGATACCAGGACGACCTAAGACCCAACAACACGACTGTGTGTATGCGCACATTTGACGGATCTTCGTCGGCTCGTCTAGCCCGCCACGCCCACTGGATGATCTGACCGCCCACCCGAATTCCGTCCTGGATTGGGTTTAATAAGCCGGGCGTGATAACACGCTTCGTGACGCAAGATATATATGTGGCCAGTAGGAAACCTCCCGCTTCAGCACCAAGCGTGACCAGACAAGGCAAATGTGCGAGGTCAACCGTGAAGAGCAACAGGCTTAAAAGTTCACTAAGATTGATGCCTGACTGTAATGGCTATCCGGGGTTAGCCGAAAAGACTGATAATGATTTAGGTGATCGTTTAGGAAGCACACGTTTCTTTTCAATGCGCGTCACGGCAGAGGGCTTTTGGACAACCCCGTTGGTTGAAAACAGAGAAACATAAACTGTAAAACTAAGCACAGTGTCCTTTTTTCCCTAATAAGGAGATAAACCATTAGACTCGAAGCGTATAATTTAATTTCTGTGATTATAGGATTAATGGTTGTATATCCTGTCTATTTGACAGATAATCGGACAGCTAATCAACCGTTGACCGGAAGGTCTGACTTTCGTAAGATACGCACTGCTGATGACTCCCAATAAGGAAGAAACGGGTATACAGTGCTCCTAGGAGTTTCCGCATTGATTTGCTTCACTTACAGGACAAAATCATATTGAAAATCACCAGATTTCCTCACACCACCACCAAACTGCCAAAAGTCTATTGAAAGGTGTGTCTTTGAAGGACATTAGGAGTAATTACCACGGAAGATTTTCCTGATCAGAGACCCTACCTGTTCAACACACGATTGAAAATTTCGAAAGAAGTATACGAAGCACGTACAACGCACAACAAAATACTTGTTGATGAAGGCAAAAGTTACCAGAAACCAGGTTGTAGCATTTGCAGTGGAACTTGTAGTTTCCGAACTTTTCAAAGCCTAGTTGGCTATATTTACTGAGATCCAGTGTGTTTGAATCCGTCTCTGCTCTGCACATAAAACTACAGAATTCCGGTAGCGACTAAGAGTATCCATTGAATGCCTCAGGCAACAAGAGTTTCGCGGCTTCTGCATAAATTTTCACAGAACTGTCCTGCAGCTCACCCTAAAATGAATGAATGAATGAATGAATGAATGAATGAATGAATGAATGAATGAATGAACGAATGAATGAATGAATGAATGAGCCATCCATTGAATGAATGAATGATTTCTATAAGTCTGTCAAGGTCGTCAGCTATTGACCATCATCCGGTTTCCTAAACTATCCGCACTCCAAACCAATCCACTAAACTTCGATTACTTTGAGATATGACTTTGGTATCGATGAAACAACCATCTTGCTTTTCACAATCGATTCTCTACTGACTTGACTTTGGTTGTCATCCACAGATAGCCGTCACAATTTGCCCTCGCTGGACCACCCAAGTATATGATTTTCTGAGATCATCGATTATCAGCGGCTATCAGTCGATTACCCTTCCACACATTCTTCATCCCCCTGCAAATGAGAAAGCCTATCCAGTTTACATACGCCAACTAGGCCTCACTTCGGCCCCTCTATGATAGGAATTTCCACCCTCGGACGAGTCCACACAATCGCATGTAGTTTTGAGTAAGTAACATCAGTGCTGAGCGGCGAGAATGCGATTTGACCGACGCCGATGTGGAAAAAATGAAGACAGGATGGCTTTTCTCAGAAACTTGGAGCTCGGCTTTCAAACAACGGTGCAGCCTCTCTACAGATTCAAGTCTGAAACAGGACAGCAATGAAGGGATTTGTTGGTACCATCCAGGTTTATATGGAGTTTCTAAACTGATAAACCTGAAGGACTATTTCTAGGGGATAGCTGCTCTTCCTAGGCTGCAGATATACCGAGCAATCTTTTGTGCAACAGGTACACGTTTCTCAGGCTGCTGATATCTTATTTAACTGATGTACCGAAACGTTTAGGTAGCAGTATCAAACGAAAGCACGTGAACTTTACCAAACCTATTGAATAGTTAGAATTCACCAAGCGGAGTAAATAGATATTTCTACCACAGTTTCGGTGTAACCTTTATATCTCCGAAATGGTACTGTTGACTGCGACCTTATAACCACAAGTACGCTGAAATCATAATCAGTGACGGTAGAAATAACAGTAATTGATAGTGGCATTCAGTTGCCATGACGAAAAACGCCTTGAGAGGGAAGGCTTGGGCGAATAAGTCGGATATCCCTAGGGAGAACGAAAATGAATAAAATACTGATACCCTAGAACAACGTCGCCATAAACCCATACAAGCGTGAAGTCGAACTAAGGCACTGTCATCATGCTAGACCCAGCGTCCTTCGCAGATAGCACAAGCGCAATGCACAACGACAGGCGAAATTTAGCTAAGAAATCCGGCCAGAAAATGGTAGCGCTGTGATCAGCTGCGTAGCAAGTCATGCGGTGGTTCAACCCACATTCAAGTAGAACAAGGTTGATCTCAACCGGGAAGACAAAATGATCCCACAGCATTCAGCTTGATTGTAGCTGCTTTCATGACCATACCATGAGTTGTTCTCCATGAACCTTTCGCCAACAGTGGCTTGGGGCGGGAGACATCGCTTTCTTGTGTAGACAGTCGATGGACATGTGTAACACGTGTTTACGATCTTAACCTGTTATATTATGTTTACTCTTAGGGTTCATATTCGCTAACTTTTACCAGCCTACTCACCGCTACATCACGCACTAGCTGCAGTCATCTAGAAAGTGCTATGCAACGACAACACCGGTGATTAAAAGTTTCAAGGTCCCAGGCACTGTGAAGCCAATCTTCGAACCCATACAACAAGAAGGCAGCTGCAGCTGCTTTGTATACACGACTCCCTGACTTCAGTGAAGTTGGTTTTCGGAGCTAAAAAACGACGCAAGCTGTTTTGACCATCCGATCAGTGACCTTATCTGTCATGGTACACTCACAAATTATGTAAACGGGTCAACAAAGTCAACTTCAACAGCCTGAGCTTTCACAGTCACAAGAGTTCCTGAGATGAGGTTTGGCGCCTTGAAGATGTGAAACCCCTGCAGAAAAATGGGATTGTATCCAATATTATGTTTGAGGTGCATCGTGAGGATACACAATTGTTGAAAAAATGAAACGGCGCGTCAGCATTCTACTTCCAGGAAGGAACTTGATGCCTCAATACTTGGTCCCTTGATTTATACAACCCATGATGATGTTGATGGCAAAATCTAACAAAAAGGTGAAGGAAACAACCCTGAAGAACTGTGGGGAAAACTTTGGAGAGGATATTTCGCATCGCGACTCACCTGGAGATACAAAAATGAAGAAAGTGACGAATGTTTGCAGTCAGGACCAGTGAGGAGGACCAGTAAATCGATAAATTCAGAAGCTCCCTTGAGGAAGTGGAAAGTGGAAACTATTGCTCCGTGATATTTTTAAACTAGAGACTTTCTTAGTGCTATCCAATTTGCGTCTAACGTACCTCATGTTAATACAAGAAACGTCAATGTTCGTAGTACGACGTGAGTAAAGCCGATATTATCATTGATTGGCGCCAATTCTCTGGAACACGTCCCTGTCCTCAGATATCCACGAACAACCTATTCGTGGTTTACCTTCATCTCTGAATAAGGCTCGAAGAGGTGCATCTGACCTAGCAGTCCGACGGCGCTTCAAAGCAAAAAAAATCTATTCGCGATTCAGAAAATGAAGATGGGTTTAACTCCAGACACCACTCAAAATCAGCTTACGGAATAAAGGTCTAGATAAAGGAGCAAGAACTTCAGTTAATCTTGGTTGAAAATATTATTGTCAACAATCTCTACGCTGATCTTGATTGTATATCAGGTCTCCAATATCATCTATGATTAATTCACTCACAAAAGGCCCCTTGGGCCTTTGTCTTGCAGATTCACTGAAGCGGCATCTGCACATTCCCAACCCCAATAACCTCTACCGTTTCTTGGAATTTCTAGTGTCACCTCAGCTCTCTGTCCACAGAGGAACTACGTTTGGTCTTTCACCTGATCGGTCGTCTGGCCGATTAATCCTCTGATCACCTCAGTGGGTGACAGTGACCATTCTGAAATTTGCTTGTTTCAGTGAAGGTCCTGGGGACTTACGGAGTATTAGAGCTCTCGTGTCGCGTCAATAACGCGGCGCTGATGGGTGTTGTCCCTAATTCCTCCCAATTTCAGTGAAGGTGCTGGGGACTTACGGAGTATTAGAGCTCTCGTGTCGCGTCAATAACGCGGCGCTGATGGGTGTTGACCCTAATTCCTCCCAATAAAGCTAAGTCTCGACCACGTTAGTACGGTATGTTTACTCTTCAAATGTAGTCTCCGGGGGTAGGTGGCTGAATTGTGCTGTGAGCCGGAAGCGTTGTATTATACTGAAAACTAAAGCACCTCAACGTGTGACACCAATAGTTCATAGTTCTGTACGGCTTACTGCCTTATTGCTGGTAGATCTCATAAAGCCTCTGTGAGTTTGCTTCGAGTCAATGTAGGATTCACACTCTTACCCGCAGTAGCAAGTCCGGCTCCACAAAAGCCTTCTGCGTTGTCATAAGTACACGCATTCGCCAAAAGGTCCGACCACTGTTGACACGCACGTCTGTAACTGATCTGAGTCAGCCATAGTATGGAGTGCTGTATTTATGCAAACACGTGTCGCTGAATACACACCAAGTGTTTGCGACAAAATTAGGCAACCAGTCTGACACTCTCTCAGGGATATTCTCTAGATTGACGAACTGCACCTCAGACGCTTGAACTGTTGTATACCCAGCTCACAGAGATCAACTTACGTGAGGACACGCAGACATCGCACGATCTTGACAGATTCCACACCTGATGGAATACCAACTTCACCGGAATTTGAACTGATCATTCCATTAAACTAGACGTCTTCCGTCAAAACCACATCGACCAAATCTGTCAAATTTCGACTCGAGGAGCGATTTAGTGAGGTTCATCGGTTGTTCATCGAATGACATTAGTTCTGTTCACCGGGCCTTGTACTTTTCTTGAACATTCTTCGTCACCATTCTAGGAGACTGGTTTGCTGCAGAAATGCCCCCAGAAGCCAAACTATGAATTAACAAAGCAAGCATCCGAATTATCACGAACAGAGCGGTCTCTGGGACACTGTTTAAGCCAACAACAACTGCACCAGAAGGGAATCCAAAGTGAATGAGAAACGCCTAAACAATCCATTCCAAATAGGCGGCTATCCTAGAAATTTCTCTCGCAGATCTCTGAGAAAAAGCAACCCAACTACATTAGTGAAACGAATATGAAGCAAAGGAATGACACTCCACACACCAAGAACATTTCCGAACTTGCCCCCAAAAATACATCGATGACAAAATGTAACACTGGTCAGGTGCACACCGTGGCCAACACTATCAAAACCCAAAGGAAGTGTAGTCACAACAGAGAAGACTAACGTAACGTGAAAAATTCACAGTAAAGACTCCGACAGCTTGGAGACAACAAACACAAACCTGTTACAAGATGCCACCACCAACTCTCATTAATTTCCCTACACGAAGGTCATGAGGGTCATGGATCCAGCCGAAACCTTTTCGATGTTCTAGGCTTAAGCATGTACGGAGGAAGAAGGCGAATTTTCTCCGCGCCAGGCACTCCGCCGACAAGTAGTTAACAAGCCCAAAAAATCCACACACTTATTTTGGAAACTTGTGCGGACAAAATAAATCCCGAATAATAAAACTCTGAACGGCAAAAACAATCGAAGAAGAACCCATTGACCCGAAAGTAAAGAACGACATAATTGGAACAAAAGTCGGATCCATCCTAAGAACCAGACAGATCTGACAGTAGTATCTGTCAAGAGAAAAGCAGTACGATCAACAAACCAGAGGCAGGATAACAGATCACAAACTCATGGTCCGTAGTTGCCTTCAGTCAGTTGGAAAAAGTTTCGAACCGACGGAGAAGTCATTATATCAGAAAGGCATGGTAAACAAAGTTTCGCTTTTGATACACAAGCCAAGTGAGCAGATTACCAAGCTGGCCAGGTCTGGAGACATACAGACAAGCAGTCAGTAGGAACCCTTTAGACTAACCGACTAGGTGTTTGCTGTCCTTTGAAGAATCCTGTGGGTTAGTATGGTCGTCTAAATCGTACGGTTATGGAATCTTCGAATTACTTCTGGTCAGGTGCGGTCTCCTCATCCTCCGGTTAAAAGTGTTTTCAGTAATGATTGACCTTGGGTGCCAGTGGCAGATGTCCTTGGTGTGTGGGCTTGTAAGTGCTTCAGCAATTTAATCGAGTGGGGTGCACGGTGCACTTCACACCTAAGCTACTACCGCACCATTTGTCAGCTCGACTGATCTGAAACCTTCCTCCACAAGTTTGCTAGTTCTACGTATTCTGTTCCCTTTACACTAGGATGCCTGGTGATTTCCACCAACTGGCCATCAGCTTCGGTGGCGTGGAGAGTGGTTCCCATCTCAAAACTTCAACATTTCCTAAATCGATTTAGTGTTCTTTGTTCAGTACATGTTTTACCAAGACCAAGCCTTTGAGGAACGCTCGGTATTTATCTGCGTTTCCCCTACGCTCTCCGATTCTGGTGTGAATTTCCCTGGCCGCCTGTCTTATATAGACCTTGGTGCAGTTGTTACACTTGATTTTGTATACACAGTCCCTGGTTCCGTTTGCCGGGAGGCAATCCTTTCATTGCACCTGTGTATAGCACAGCGTGTTTTCCTTCTGCAAGGCTACTCTCATGCTGGTTGTGTTCTCCGAATGTCCTTGGTTCATATAGAATAACAGCGATCCCACTCCATTCCCCATTTGGCTTCGCCACCGGTATAAACACTCTCCATAACTGACGTCCAATCAAACTGACTGGATATCCGCTTCCCTAAAGTTTGTTTTTTACTTCAATTTTGGCTACTGTCTGGTCAACCTCTTTTGTGCACAGGGTCCGTAGACGACTAAACATTGCTACGGCAATACTAGCGAATGCCGACATCCGATGAGAAAACAAGTGGTTCAAAGTCACTCTACGAGTCACTTGGCTCTTCATACACTGTTGTTTTTAGTTCCCAACCCCTCTCCCGACATTGTGTCATACAGTCTATGAAGGTCTGTGTATCCTAAGTTAATTCTATCTCCACACTAAATTTGACTTTCAAACTCAGGTCATTCATATAGTTCTAAAACTCTCTAACTTTGTCCGGTTTCATCACGATGAAAGTGTCATCTAAATGACGCCGGAATATTTTGGGTAGCCAAAAGCTTTCTGTACGAAATCTTCCATTAAAATATTCACCGAAATCGAGGACATTAGAAACCTCATTGCTAGACCTTCTCCTTGAGTATAAACCACGAAATCAAAAACAAAGTGAGTGAGATTCAGACACGCTTCTATAACTTCCACTATTCTATCAACTGTAGGCTGTCTGTTCACAAAGTTTAGGGTCTGCTAGTAGCAATCGCCTGGCTATTTTCAAAAGTATAATTTTGGCGCATTTGTATATAACGAATTGACGTGGGAGCTTACGAGAATGGCATCTGGTTCAATGGTGAAACCAGCTATTTTATTGGCAGTCATGAATTCTCAATGTAAGTACAAGATTCCCCGGTTAGGGGTTTTAAAATACCTGCCAAGAATCTGGCCGCTCATGCTGTGGGGAACTTAGTCCGTCCACTGTCATTCTCATTGAAACATCTGGTTTATGAATTTCTGTTAGGTTATAAAGCCGTGGTTGGATTTCACTTTCGGGAAAAATCGATACTGATTATCCTGCCCTAAATGTTCCATCCTAAACCGCAAATATATGCCAATTTCCGCTTTATTCCTGTTCATTGTAGACGTATTATTCCAACTACTGATTTGCTGGCAAGGATGTAGAGTTAGATGTTGCTTGATCTCCTGTAGATAACCACTATTTTTCATGAAAACGGTGACTTTACTCTCTTGATTTCACTATGTTTACTACTCTCCGCTCTGCTGGTTTAGTAATTAAAGCCACTGGCTGCTGGAGCTTAAGGGCGGTGATCAGCTATACTTGTGACATCTCTCCCTGCATGAGCGGAAGTCTTTCAAACAGATTCAACACTAGGAATCACTCCTTTCACCCTTACCACCCTTTTACTTACCGTAGAATCCAAGTGTTTCTTTAAAAAAACAGAGCTGCTCTTTACTTAAAGGCAAATTTGATAAGTTGCAATAGCTAGCGAGCAGCTCACGCTTTATTGTGGACTCATAGGAAGTGGAGTTTTGGAAAGTGACTTCTCAAACTTACGTACCTATCTATATGTGAAGTACTGTCCTTAGATGGCCTTCACTTTCATTGCTCTGGTTTTGAGTTACTGGAAGTCTGCGGAAGAGAGCATGGTCTGAAAATCCCGGTTGAGTCAACATGAGTGGGGACAGATGTCAAATGAAATAAACGCCAGGAGGACGGACCACAACGCAACACAAATCACATGTGAACCAATCGACACAAAGAACGAATGAACTGAGGCGATGATAACTGCTGAGCCAATCGAAGGAAGAATGACAGGTCCCAATGCAACACTCGTGGCAATGGAACCAGACAAGCCACATGCATTTTGATTTTCAAGCAATCTCTCGTGTTAGAGGAGCAAAACGCCTTTTAAAAATGGTTAGTCTCAAGTAAAAAAGAAAGATAAATCCACCCAATGGTGAACTGACAGTGTCTCCTTAAATGGCAACGAAAAGCCTGCGAGCGGGCTGTCGTTCTTGGCGAATAGACTAACTAACACCAACAATCAGCTAACGCACCCCAGCCATCACTACCGGAGATGAAGTTAATCTTTTATCACTGAATTTTTGGTTAGTTTATCAACACTGCAGTAGTGTTGGGAATTGTATAGAGTCACGCCGAGTATAACTACGAGGTTTTTTTGACCAACACACCTTAACTTAGTCTTCTCATAGGAATTTCAGAGTTCTCATCACAACTTACTGAAACAGCGAACTTCAGAATTCCTGTATTGTTGCAACATGACTGGAGATCTGAGCATCCCTGCTCCCAAATCCCACATCTATTGCAAGCGTCTTATCCCAGTTTATGAGCAGTCCAAGCGACCTAGCCTGTCAACGCTCGAAGGACTCAGTAAGCTGCTGAATCTCTGTACATTCCGTGCTTTGTTTACTCCACTAAGACTTTCTTGAGGAAAGTAATATCCGGCTAGTAGCCCTCCTCTTGCTTCCAGAGAGCACCGTGTGTCTCCGTTTTAGTGCTATCTACCCTAAGTAACAAGTCAACACCTCCCTGTTCGTCAAGTATCCCCTGTATTCCATTCCGTAAAAACCTGAATGAACTCTGTATTCCTGTCCGTTAGTCGCTTTGTATCACGGAGGTCAGATTCCTCAAATTAACCATTGGATGCCCGAAATCTGCTGAGACCCTCAACTCCGGTAAATGCTGACCAGACAGACAACGCCCCATCGATACGCAGTGCGTGACAGCTTTGTATCGAAGCCAGACAACGTTTGACCAAGGTCAGATAGTGGCTCTCCAATGAAATACCTTGAGGCCTTTGTAGTTTGCACTCACGCTGTCACACTCCCTTGTTCGGAATAGGGCTGTTGTGTTCCCTATCGGTGAGTTTTTTCCGGCACTAGGTAATGGAGCGGGGAGAGAATTTGGTTTGTTTACACTCCCTTTTCGGAATAGGGCTGTTGTGTTCCCTATCGGTGAGTTTTTTCCGGCACTAGGTAATGGAGCGGGGAGAGAATTTGGTTTGTTTCAAATGTCTTTGCCGTCCGTGTTTACAGTCCAATATCTTCGTCTGGTACCAGTTTGCACGAATAAGATGATGCTTCGCGCAGTAATTCCACGAGTTTATACAGGAAGCTGAAATCAGGAGACAGTTTATGGAGGCTAGCTTGTAACCAGTCAGGACAGTGGGACAGTAGACATCCTCCCTTATGGTAAAGGCATACATCTTAGTAGGTGCAGAATCAACACAGAATCAACAACACACGTTTTATCAGGACAAGGGCATTGCAGAGTCAACATTTGCTGTCCTACCCGCAGAAACGAAAACAGCCTAGAGCCGCTGAAAGTTTAACGCCATCCGGTAGGGAATGGTAGGATTTTGTGGCGCAATTGTGTCAAGTAGACCAGCCGTTAACAGTACAACCACTGATTGAAATGGCAAAACTTACTCAAGAATACATTTGCTAAAGTAACGATAAATGACACACATAGACCCAACGAACTCGGTTAACAGGCCAAACACAAGTTGGCCGTACCACAACCATTCTGACCTAGATCGTAGCTTACTATTTAAAACAAGACTAATTGTCCATCCTTATCTCCAGGTATTGTTTAACCTATGTTGCTGCGCTTCGAATGGCACTCTAGTTGGTCTCAGTCGCGAAGTGAATTAGGTGGAAATTCCGCTGATAGAAGGTCAACGAAACTGATGAACTGTTCTTCTTTGTGAGCTACGTGTAATTTTTGGGTAGTGTGAGGGAATTTGGCAAGTATGGTGTAGGTTTTCAGCACGTATGTGAGGTCGTTCTCTACTGAAAAGTCAATAAACACTGTGAAGCTGTCTTAACATTGTGGGAATCAGTGGTATTAGTCACAATCCAGATAAGCCGCTTATGGACGAACGGTGTAGTCTTCGACTGTTAGCCGAATGTCATGGGTTCGGATAGCCTCAGAGATTCAAGAAGCGTGAAATGTTGATGGTTTCCAAAAGAGCCGGACATCGAGATTAGTGATTCATGTTGTATCATACGATTTAATTACAGTCAACAATAGATAAGCTTCTAAGTGACTGGAGGATGCGTAGATCATATATAGGCAAAAGGTTTTCATTTACGAGTGGCGGAAAGGTAGTAATCAGCTTCTACTTACAAAGACATCAAGTCGAGTTTACCTAAAATTTCGCGAGGTAATCACACTCCATGAATCCAGAGACTGCGCGGCTGTATGGCGCTTCCAAACCTTTAGCACAGATTGAATTCATGTTTCTGGATCAGATTACACATTCGTATGCTTATCAAAGCTATAAACAGATTCAAACGCATCCCATAAATCGAATAAACGAGAGGGTGTGCATGTCATCATTATCGATTACGTGTAGTCCTGTGATCAGCACCACCAATCCTGGTACTGTCTACTAGTCTCTGAATATAGGAGATGGGGAGGACAAGAAATTTCACACAAACCACTTCCGAAAATGGTTGACGTTATCGTCGAACGATTTCAAACATGAGGAAACTATGTCACCAGATTTCAAGCGTCCGCGGTGTTGGCACGCTTAACTAAGCTGCATCTTTGGCTACTGAATTTCTGCAAGTAGCTGGATGAAAATTGATTTTACACCAGACGTCCTTCCGAGCAATTCGTACGGAAGTGAAACGGTGGCAAACCTCGATTTAGACCCGAAATTGTATAATGTTTAAATAAATGACCATGTCGGTGTTCTCGTTTGAGTGTCCCGAAATTCAGTAGTCTAATGCGAAACTTTGAGTTTTCCGATGAGAACAGCCCGGTGGTTGAAAATCACTCTAAGCATAATTAGAAATATAGGTTCATTTGACCCAAAGAATACATCGCATCCTCTTTCCATGACCTTGTGACAGGATAGTCCTATCCACAATTCCCATATCTTGGTTTTCCGTGGAACAAGTGATTGCGAACGTTGGTCTGCAATATTCATGTGTATTTACCCGCAAGCCATGCCATGGACGTACGTTCGGAATAAGGTCACTGGGAAGTACAACGCAAGTTAATTTGAGAAGGAAAACTGCAGATTTCAACGCACGTTATCGAAGAAATCGCGGTATCCTCTTGGGATTGATGAACATTTAGTGGACTTGAAGAACCTCACACATTGCCTCACATACTGGCCAGACAAGTAAGGAAACAGTCTCCGGATAGGTGCGAACGATGAGACGAGGGTTGTTGGGAAATTCCTCCATTTCTTAGATCTCGTGAGAGATAAGTAAGGAAAATGAGGACATTTTTCAAAAGCCGCTGGAGAGCTTCTCTTCAATAATCCTCCCTTGGCAAAAGAGAATAAGAATGATGACAATCGGTTTATCGTTCGAACGTTTCGAGAACGGGTGATTAGACGTAGCAGACATCAGGCATAGGAATCCCACTCAGAATGAAGTCTTGGTCGCCTAAGCACAATTGATTTTGTCTCAAAATCTCAACTGTCATTGACTACTGGACAGAATACAACACACAAACCACCATTCTACAGCACTGATGCAGTGGCAGGTTTGATCTAACATAGCGGATGAAAAGTTACCAACAAAATGTACCCAACTACGACAACATATAATGACTTGCTAGCCTATTTACCAAATTCCCCCAACCACTGACTCGCCGCCTAGAGAATTCCTACCCTAAGTTGGCTGTTAGAATGCGGTGTACGCCAAACCAGGAAGACAACTCGAAGTTAATGAAACCGTGGTTTCTAACAATACATATTAAAACGCGATTGCTGGAGTCACGTGCACACGGTACTGCCATATAAGATCATGAACTACCTCTGACCTTCCAAATATAGTAGTGTGGCTTCAGCAGCACAGTTGTAAGATTCTGATAGATCTCTCCAGCTGTCATGCAGAAATGAAAGAATAGGAAACTATTCGATTCGGCTGATTACATTTAGGGCACACAGCTGAGTGCACACGAAGTGTAAGATAGAGAAAATAATCAAGCGGACAAAGGTTCAAACGAAGCAAATGTCCGCAGTATCAGTGGCAGTTTGATGCATACAGAACGGTTTGCACTGTACCACTGGTGAACCATCAGCATAACATTTCAGACGGGACCAGAAAAAACTGGTAGCTCCTTACAGATACATACAAAATAAGGTCTGTTACAATATTCACAAGACAAGTAAGGTGAAATTAACAGGCAATCGGCCATTCTGACACCTTACACAAGCATCAATCAATCATCCAGCCGTAACAGCCTTTCTGTTCCTAGCTGCCAGACCACCCAAAGGAAGCACGAGGGCTGGGATACTGTCAGGTTGCCCAAGCTTAGATAGGGGAAGTCGAGAGGCAGAGGTCGGGTTTGTACCACGGACCTTCTGGCCAGTGAATTCACGCTCTAACCATAGAGCCATCTCACCCCCTTACAAGCATTGAAGAGAGTACGTAAGAATTGGGGTAAGCAACCAGAGAACAGAGAACACGACAGATCAGAAAATGTACAGGTGTCAGTTAGCAATGAAGCGAAAAAACGTAGGAGAATCAAATCACCTGTATAAACATGTACATGTACGACCATCTAGATGTCGGTTTTATTAAACCGACGCCAGTCGGGAAATCAAGTAATGTCAATAAGGGGTTACTGTACCAACAAAGTGTTACTTAGAAGCGACTTCAAGTACGCAGCAGTGACCAGCTACCGATCAGAAGCGAACCATTGGCGCTAATACCAAATAAGATAGCTCCATGTTTTTCAGACACTCTCCAATACTCTCAGGAAAAACCGCCTACTAAACGTTCACTTATTGGTATCAACCAGTCCGGTTAAATTCGCGTTACAAAGAGTGCCCTCATTCGAGTAGGTACACATGATGAGAACAGAAGTCGGTCCGCAAAAAGCCTGACTAATCTGATCCATACACAACTGTTCGATGTGCTTAAGCGGATGAGTTCAGTCGACAGTTTAAGCTGTTATTACCGAGAACTGTATTATCAATCTAGGAGCTTTGCACAAACGGAGAAATAAGTAACTGCGTCCCTGTAAGTCACGCCGAAGTTTTAGATATAGATTTCTCTGTTCAGTTCTAGTCAATGTGTGACAAAAAACCGACAGGCAATGTGATGCTTCTTACTCATCATAAATCATCAGCAGTACACATCTCTCTACTGACTTACAACCATCCACATTGATGTTTGAACCTATCATTGCACTCTGTGAAGCGTCATTTGAACTACAGGACACAGATGTTTGAACGCTCTTAACCAATCATTGCACACTGTGAAGCGTCATTTGAACTACAGGACACGCATTTACCACTTCACATTGTTCATTTCCTCCGCACCTCCATCTCCAGTATGAATACCACTCTATGCATCTCAGTGTTCTGAGATGTCGAATACTTGTTTGCATAGTTCCATTCGAGATTAGTGTTCTGCCTCCAAAAAACGATGTGGTTATGAAGTGGACTGCATTGTCTTTCGAAGAATGAATGGAAGGAAAATCTCTGATTAAATTGCTAAATATTTAACCAGTGACTGTACAAAGCTTACAACTACATTGGTCCTCAGCGCCAGTAAGTAGAGTCTTCCAAATCGTTTGTTCTATTGTGGATTGGAAAAATTGTCTTCTGAAGCGGGCTACTTCGAAAACAGCACCGAGTTGTCATTCCGAATTCCGTTAAGTCTCGGCCACATCAGCTTACATCAATTTTGCTCCTAAATCAAAGATTATAGGACACCTAACTGTCTTTAACATTGAAACTACAGGACAGAATCCTTCCCGTTGAACAGTTGATTGAAGAATGTTACACTTAAGAGATCAATCGGAATACTGAGTAAAACAGCAGACTACTCGCACACGTCATCAGTAGTGTCCGCCGTTACACGGGCACTATTCCGAATTCGAGTATCAAACTATCATATCCTGTTCACTTACGTTCACCAACTTCGGTGGAACAAACGGGTAGTAAAGTCGACGTAATGTAGACTTCGGAAAATGGGTTTGTTCAGACAAGCATGACAAATATAAGTAAACGAGTGTTCTGTGGTACGGCTCTTGTCCTCATGATTGGCATCCCTACTGTTATGTGGATTCTGTAGCTCCCAGAGGATCGTCAGCGCTATCCAGGTTCACCAAAGCATCGTGCTATTGATAATGACGTTGCTCGGCTCTTCTTTCACAGGACTGCTGAGCTCAAACCGGTAAACCGCATTTGTCAGCTAGAATGGGTGATGTGGTGGCCACTGTTAGGGGAGGGCAGATGGTTTCTCCACGACATCCAAATGGGAAGCTCAAGTAACCAAAAAATCAACAAAATCCTGCTCGGATCAACCATGGGCCCATTAACCATGATGGAGTCGAAATACTCTTGTATGGAACATCTATCCACAGTATTGAGTCGACACACTGAAAATAAACAGATGTGAACATGGCGAACGAAATGCTCGAGCGGGGCGCTGCTCTAAGGTTTCTGCACTGTCTGCAGAGAAGAAAACCACGTTGACACCGGGTAAGGAGATCTTGGCGACAGATGACATACTGCATGAATTGTCGGCTTTTATGGACCATTTGTCTCCGAACTGCTCAAAATTTTCTTGTAGATTAACGCTACAACTAAGGTGTATAGGTCAGATGTTTCATTGGGTGAGAACTTCCAATAGGGATAGTCTGTAACCCTGCAGATAGAGTTTTCCACCTTAGTGTTCCGAATCAATGATGAACATAAAATTGGCAACATGTGAAAAAATTAACCGAGTTGCACCCCCTCAAACAGGCGGCCTTGATTCAATGAGGCTTAATAGGCAGAAAACTTCCCAGAACTCAACAGTAGTCTACCTCATGTACAACACTTGCACCTTCCTTGGTAGCAAGTGGATTTTCTTATCATCTGAAGATGGTGAAATCTTTTGATTTCATTTAGTTAGTAGGCCACACATAACTACAGTGGGCCAGAAGATCAACCCGCGCTACCACTTGGCACGACTAAAGAGATTTAAACAAAGCTATTACGGCTTTTTGTCTATCAGATGCCGCATAGTCTATGCGGCATCACCAGCATTACACCAAGAGATGATCAATACGAACTTTACTTGTCTAAGACCACGAAATCACGTAATTCAGATCGGTTGAATCACAAATTGATGGAAATAGTTTCGTGCACATTTTTCAGAGTTCGAATCCAGTTCACCTATTCGCACCAACTGATGCGCCAAGAAAGCGCACCATCAAGGACCAGACGTGCCAAACGGATTCGAGGTCTCGGCGTTCAGAACATATAAGGCACCGAAAACGACAGGTATTTGACTTTTCGAAAACGTAAAGCAGTGACTTGACAGTATGACAGAAGCACTACATATGCGTTTACCGAGACAACTGCCGTTCCGAAAGCATTTTTAGGGATGGCGCAAAACACAAATGGATAGAGTGTCACCGGAGAAAAAGGTATGAACTCTGATTGGTTGGCTACATAAACCATGATGTTGGAGTGTTCGACGGAGCGCCTAGAGGTACTGGTGAAAGGAAAAAAGCCTTCACTGCAGAACTATTTACTGGAAAACACCGACTGAACGGGACTATTTACTGGAAAACACCAACTGAACGGTTACAAACTACTGGGCAGGGAAGCAAAACTCTCATATGCATCTTGCTTATAAAAACTGAATATCCACCTTCTTATCTAACGCGGCTTTCCGAAACTTCATGGATAATCATTGACTATCACCCAAATGTAAACGAATGCTACAAAGCAATTCCACAAATTTCGTGAGAAAATTCACTCTTCAGTAGACGCGAAGCGGATTTACGAGAAAACATACTACTCGCATGCCTCATCAGTAGTATCCAACGTTCACTGGCACTTCACTGCCACACAATCATCAGGGAAGGAAAGAAGGTGGAAGGGTTGAACTCAGTGCAAAGCAGTCCCATGTGCTTAGTGAAGACTATCAAGAATAAGGCACCCACAACGTTGAACAGTATTAAAATGATCACATCTGAATACCATGTGGTAGTAACACGTCATCAGAGGAATTGAACGAGCATCTTTTGAGAAAATCACTGGACTAAGGTCTAGTGTAAGACAAGTGAAGTTTAGCTAAGCAGTTTGGCATGGAAGTGACAACATGCGCGCGCTGGAGTCGCGTGTAAGTCACGTGCAACCAAAACGCGGACCTCAGTCGGGAGATCATAAAGATCCCACAGCATTCAGTCTGACTGTAATCGCCCGTGTTCCACGTTGTCTTGTGGCAACTTGTCTTCCACCAGCCTTTAGCCAACAAGGGATTGCAACAGAAACAACGTCTCCTTGGATGGATGCTGTTTGGATATGTTCAACTAATTTAATCGTTGCTGTAAGAATTATGATTGGTTTCCCGGTCCCCGCTTGCGCACCACACCGTTGCATAAATTCTACAAACTTTTGCAATGCTGCGGAGGCACAAATGACCGAACCTTTGAAGACTCCTAGTCTTCGTGTTGGAGTAGCCAAGTTCCTCAGCCATAAAGTAAGACTGCCCTTATCGTACAGATAGCCTTTTGTTTCAACGAAATTTGTTTCTGATGCCATGAATGAGGCAAGCTGACGAACGGTGCTCACGCCTTGATTATTAGTGAAGTAACCGCATCCGTTCTAGTACAATCACGGTGTATGCAGCTTTAGAGGACGGATCAACAAAATCAAGTTCTTCATTCTAAAGCTTCAGAAAGGTACACAAGGGTAGTAATTCTTGAAGAAATGCCTTTCGCTCTAAAAATTCGAAACGCATTCTGAAACGTGGAACCGCACCCGATATCCTGTTTAGAGCACACTGTGCGGGCAAGTAATCGTCAAACCACAAAACGGTGTAGTCTACATAACCTAAGCTAAGTCATCTCTCTCCAGATGTGGCCACACCAGACGATGGTCTCTGAGTGTGCACTCATGCCGACACGCGTAATAAAAATGAATAATAAGACAGTGATAGGACAAACCTAATGAACTCCACTGGTTAACAGGATGTTTCTGGACATTTCATTGCACACCTTAACCCGACCCAGATATGGTAATACAAGGCACGAAGAATGCCTACGAACTTCAAGGACATCCTCCTCTGACAAAAAATATTTAGAACAGTCAGTCGCAGGCCTGCTTGAAGTCGAAGAAAACCATAATTGCTGGTCGGTGGTATACGCAGCGCTGCTCGAAGCTTTGACGTAATTTGAAGATACGGTTAATGTACCCACCCACCCGATTAGCAGGCCAAAATCTTGAATAATGTTCTCGAACTTGCGTTTCACGCACAGAAGATGGGCGTTGCAGTAGTCATGCTGCGACAAGCGTGAAGCATGTAAACCTATTGTTGGAAGGGGGGGGGGCGAACACCATATGAAACCATTTCCTTGGAATACGCGTTGTCTCTAAATACGCATGAACAACCTAGTGGGGGCGAAATACCTTAATATTTGGATGACGCTGTAGGTTCACAGACTCCGTGGCGCCGCGAGGCATATTCGTACTTCTGAAATCGATACGGATGGGGTCTAAGCTCACAGACCATCAATCAAAATAAGCGAGCTTAGTGAAGCGTATACGTGCAGGAGGGAGGGGGGAATTCGTTAAACTATTGTTCAAGGTAGTCCGACTACCGACCTACACTGTTCATCATATTGTGGGTTCCCAGTACTAGGTTTGACGAACTCAACGACCAAAGTTTTGTCTTGGGGATTCGTTGAGAGGGATTTTGTACATTTCTAGCCAGACTGATCTCTTCTGTTTGTCGTAATTTCCACGGCTCTCTGTCCAACTTTGAGCTGTTGTCTAATCGCCCGTTTGATCAAATTATATTCTACCTCAGAGCGTTTCATCAAGGAGTGGAAGCAATCGTTCCAAAATCCGGTGTTTCTTTGTAGGTGCTCAGAAAGAACAAAACAAGAGTTTCCCTGCTGTTATCTCGCTCCGGTGCTAGAGGCGGCCTCTTATAGAGCAATGCATAACAGCCTCTGGTATGGTTCCCTAACTTGTGGCTCACAAAGCCATTCTACTGCTAAGTTGACAGCCCTTCTTCGGTTTAGGGGGAAAACTTAATGGAATAGAATGCGCTTTGAAACAACCTGTCTATTTCAGACGACCATAAATCAGACTGGACTGATAGCGACATGGTTAGTTTGATGCAAGAGTTGCTCAGCAACAGCGGATGCCAGGGAGCGTTGTCTTCAAATCCAGTGATCTTGAAAAAAGTGGATTTCAGTACACAGTTTAAAGAGATATTCACCAGTATCACTGTGTTGTGTGTCCACACTATACATACCATCAGGGCGTGTTATCGTACCTATGCATTGAAATCTTCTGCTAACATAACTGCGAACTCCTCGTGACAAAAACGAGAGAGTGTCGACAGAAGTTGTCCTCGAACGATTGAGTCCCTTGGTGCATAAATGAGCACGACAAACAAACAGCGCTCAGTATTTCAACCCATCTGAGTTCCCATGGAAGTGGAGAATTGGACGACACAGAGGTGGCTGTTCACAGCCTCAGCTCGCGAACTGAGTACATGAATGACGCTGCAGCATCCATTGCAGTTCATTACCGATAATGGCCGGGTGAAAAGAGTGTCGGAAGCCCAAGTTGGATCTTGTATTCGAGGTTTGGAAAGGCAGCACACGGAGTATCTAGTAATGCACAAGACGGGCTTGTGAGCTGACCTACCTTTAAAAGATACAACAGAACCAGGGGAACGAAGCCTAAATAACGGATGTGGAGCTGTAGATGTGTCAAATTGTTAGGAGTCTGATTGACATGCTCACATCTGGGGTCGAGATAAGAGTGACTGTCAAATGGGACAGGACGGGAGAGATAAGAATGAAAAAAGATTAGAGGTGATGTGTTTTCGCTTATCGGCTCTGTTGTACGTGGCGAATAATGCAACCAAGGTGATATCGACAAGTGACGGACGATGTGGCACGAAGACACTCTTAGCTGTAAAGCTCACGTGCATGTGGGATGCACGATGGGCACCCAATCCTAGGCGACAAATGTCCCCAACTAAGAATAATGCAACCAAGGTGATATCAACAAGTGACGGACAATGTGGCACGAAGACACTCTTGGCTGTAAAGCTCACGTGCATGTGGGACGCACGATGGGCACGCAATCCTAGGCGACAAATGTCCCCAACTAAAGCGTTTGACTCAAAGGCCTGATAATAAGGCTGCACTGGTTGACGTAAAACAAACTGAGTAGTTCATATTTTAAGGAAGAAATTGCCACACTCATTCCAACTCCGAGGGACAGAAGAGTAAGTATATCAGACCTCTAGCTATTCACTAAACTGGTAGGACCTTGAGTGTCACAGAGTTACTAAGGTATGCAAATCGTCACGTTCTCTGACGTCTAATTGTGCATTAACTTGCATTTCAGCCTACGGCGTAGGTGCAGTGATTGCATCCCGGTAACTTGCTACTCTATTCACATGGGCAAAGGTCGAACAGTGTGATTGTTGCAAAGTAATTAACATAAACGACGAGAAGAGCACAGGACCGTAGAAGGCAGGAACTCCAGCAGATGCATCTCAGTCACACTACCGCAAAGGCCATTACACGAAATACATAAGACGGGTTTTCCAAAGATTGGCCACATCCAGGCGAGTCTAATAGAGCATTGGGCATATCCAAACTTTCACCACTTAAACCCATCATGACATCACACAGAACTAGTCTCCATGGGAAACGGGACACGTCACCATACGAGTTCTAGAGTATTTCGGTGTGAGGCCAACATGTCTGAATGGAAATAGGCGTTTAGCGTGTATTTTAAACCCGGTGTGTCAAAACACTAGGAGGTATTGCAATGAAAAGCGTTGAGAAAGCGTACGGTGTTACGACTTAATTCAGTCTATTCATTCGGTCAAGAACTGTGCACAAGTGCACGTTGTGTGACCTGACAAACTCTACATCTTTCCAAGTGTGGAAAACAGTGGAACGAATATATGGCTATCCTTTTTTATAAACTCTACATCTTTGCAAGTGTGGAAAACAGTGGAACGAATATACTGCTATCCTTTTTTAGTTGCAACACACTTTTCGTGCCCAAGTGTCATGCCACCCGAAGGAAGTATGAGGGCTGGGATACCGCCAGTTTGCCCAGGCCTAGATAGAAGTCGAGAGGCAGATGTCGGGTTCGAACCACAGACCTTCCGGTCAGTAAATTCGCGCTCTAACCACTTCAGCTGAATAGTCCGAACTACTGAATACGACTCAGACGTTAGAAGGCATCAGTCAAGGAAAGAAAGACCAGAACACGACTACAAACGAACACAACTTGCCCACGAACTCAAAGAATTTACTTCGGAATAACAACCAAGTTCGGCGAATGTTGAAGGGATTGAATACACTTCGCATTTGCCCTCCCCCGTGTTTAGTGTAGAAAAAGGATCATACATGGAAATTATCGTAAATTTGGACTGCCCAAGAACACAACCATTTCACAGGGGACAGATTGACACAGTTACCCATCGAGGTATGCCTTCGAAACCATTACTTCAGTCAAACCAATGTCAATTAGGATTTCCAGAAATAGCAAATAAACCATTGCCAATCTGGGGAAAGTGTGACGTGGGATTCGTCAATCGCCTGCTCCACTCTACTATTCGCAACAAAGCGGAAACTAAAAGGCAGCGTTTGATTCAGATGGTCATTGTTAAAAGAATGATAACTGTACAGGATGAAGAAATTAAAATTGGTACTTCATTGGGACGATATTTTCTCTTTCTTCTTCTTCTTCGGTCGTTTTCTTTTCCTTCCTTTGGCCTTAACCAATTGTGCGACACTTTTCAGTTCCTGAGCAGACAAACTGGTCGGAGCAGGATCCACGGACATCGGTGATTCTGACCAGGTGAGCATTTTGTCAAGAGCAGCCGGTGCTGGTGGTATGGCAATCCGATATTGACGTGCAATGCTATCGAGCTTGCGGCGATCGTCGGCACCAGCTACGAAGCTCACAGCTAGTCCACGACGTCCGAATCGACCGGAGCGTCCAATACGATGTAAGTAGTCACTGGGGGTGGCGGGCAAGTCGTAGTTGACAACCAGACCCACATTTTGGACGTCGATACCCCGGGCCCAAATGTCACTACATACGAGGATTCGACTTTTGGGATAGAAATGATGGGGAAAAAACAACTCTATCACGAATTGAAACTCAAAACGACGATACGTAGATAAAGGTGTCATGTGACTTTGGTTGAACGAAGTAAGAACCACAGTGAGGTACAGAAAAGATTCTAGTGTGTTCGATTAGGTTGGTCTTTTACCGACTGCGCACGAAGGACATCGCATTTCCAGACGCTGCGTTCTTGTGCACGACCGATATGGGGTATAAGGAGAATGCAATAAAACATCAGAGGTAACAACTTAAGGCAAACATTTTCAGACTGCCGTATTACTACCCCCTCACACACAATCGAAGTCACATTGTAGAGAAAGATGGGCGTGTGACCACCACCACCCGTAACAGGAAATAAGTCATTACCAATTTGTCATTTGGGTACTGAGATAGCACTAAAAAATACATATAGAAGGGAGGGCAGCAACAGATAACAGGAACGGTCTAGTATCAAAGATCACACTATCGCGTGTGCAATTGAGTTGATAAATCCTGTGGCGTAAGCTGCACCAAAGAGTATCTGGAATGTTGCTCAGCTTGTTGTTTGTTGATCAGCTGGGCTACAATTATCGGCAACATCTCAGGGGCATCGTTTCCCACCTAAGAGAAATGGCGCCCTTGTGCTACAGGCAAGAATGCGTATGAAAAGTGGTGTGGGTTGCGAGGTCAGCACACAGTGAGGAATTCATTACCCTAAATCGATGAAGGCAACACTTGAACTGCTCACCTTCAAACTCAAGCTGTATGGATCTACAACAAGGAAAAAACATCTAAGTACCTTGTACCAGACCGGAAGCGCTCCATGACAGTTTCGCGCAACGCTTGGTCCAAATCCCCATGAGCGGTTTCTACGGTGTAACTGTCTCGTCGCAGCTGGGTGCTCAGCCAATCAGCCTTGCGCCTTGTGTTGACAAATACGACAGTTTGTGGGACACAGACGCTGGCAAACAGATCCCCCAGCGCCTCGAACTTCCATTCCTCACTTCCAACATCGATGTAAAATTGATGTAATCCGGCCAGAGTGAGCTCGTCCCTATGTGCAAAGAAAAGAAACAGTCAATAAATCCCCTGTGGACACCGACGGAAACAAGCGAAGGCGTACGACACTGCTACGTCGTCAAATGGAATATGACGGCAAATTAACGAATAAACAGGAGAGTGCTCATCCAAAATATCCGACAATGAACGAGTGCACATCACAACGCGAATGCAGCCCATCATTTAGGGGCAGAAAGAAGTGGCGGTGAGTAATCATCTTCATTGTTGAACACATGTATAACAAGGAACAACGATAGCCTCCCCTCCCGAGAAAAACTCCCCGAGGAAAATAGTAATAATGATCGTTCGGCTGCAACACTTTTTCGGTGCACAATTGCCATGCCACGTGAAGAAAGCACGAGGGATGAGATATTGTCAGGTTACCCAGACCTAGATCCTGAGATGCCGCGGTTGGGTTTGAACCACGGACCTTCCGGCCACTGAACCACATCGAGCTACCAAAGAATGGCCACTACCCTGGACAATGATCACGCTTCTATCGAATCCGTCACTGAGACGAAAAGAGGAAATGGGTGGCTACTCATAAGTAGCCAAATGTCTTATGGATCTGTCGGTAGGAAACCGCAGTACTGTGTAAAGTCGATCGGCTGACCGGCCCGATTTTGATAAAAGCCATCGAAAAATCAATAAACGCAGTAGAACAGTCATCAAAAGGACCTTCAAGTGACCGGTAGAAAATAGTTGCTTGGGGCTTGGTGGGGGTACTGCCACATTGTCTGATCATGTTCAATTTCTGAATTTTAAGGTAAAAACGGTGTAGTTGGTGACTTGCGAAGAAATCATTGGTGAGGTATACCAAGAAGGTGGGATCCCATTATGAAACAGTAACTTTTGGAATCAAAAAGGCAGAAACTTAGGAAGAGTAGCCGTTATCACTAAGTACAATTAAGATTTGTTTACAAAAAACTGGTTTTAAAGAGACTCGGCATCTGCCTCAAAAGAGGGTTAAATAAGCGCGATGAGACAATCTGGAAAGAAACTGACAGCACGAACATCACTGACACAAGTTAGCAGCCACTTCTTAAAACATCTCCAGTCAATCAGACAGTGGATCAAGGAGAACCTATTTTGGAAGGCCGACCGCAAAATAAATAAAAAATAAATCGTTCAGCTGTAGCACCCTTTCGGTGCCCAACTGCCATGCCACCCGAAGGAAGCACGAGGGCTGGGATACTGCCAGGTTGCCCAAGCCTAGACAGGGGAAGTCGAGTGGCGGATGTCGGGTTCGAACCACGGACCTTCCAGTCAGTAATTTCGCGCTCTAACCACTTGGGCCATCTCGAGCCACTTACGACTAATACCCTCTGCCAAGTCGTATGTTATCCATCTCAAAAATTGCGGAGTTCTGGAGCGAATACAACTATTCCCCACAATCACCAGTGATTCTTTCCGAATTGCATAGGGTATGTTCAGAGGTCAGAATCACAACTCGAAACTCTTTAGATGCAAGGGACATCCTGAAGGAAGAGTAACCGATACATATCCAGGTGTGCTTATACTTTTTCTTTCTTTGTGAAGATCTTAACGATATCCTAAGTACAGTGATCCTTTTAGTCCATCACGGAGAGACTGGGCCTTCCTGTGGTGTGATAGTCCGTGTGCCTTGGAGGCTCAGTGAGCTACACTGGGGGTGTGTTCTGTGATACTCACGGAGTCTCACACCCGGTTGGAGCTCTGAGCAAGAGCCTTGGATGAGGGCTGTAAGCGGCCCTATACCTTAGTTTTGGCGCGCTGGGAGGAATGTGATCGACCACCGAGAACCGACAGTTAACGAAGCCATCAAGTATCGAACCAAAGCGACCAGTAAAGGAATTCTCGAGCGCTGGGTCGAGCACTTTGAACAACGACTCTCGTGGCCACTTGTTGTCATTTTCGGATTCACATAAATGAACACTGTGTGGTGAACTAGGAGCCGCGCACTGAGGTTTACGACCGCATATCTTCTCTCACGAGTCACCGAGCTGCTGCTATGGCGTATCTCCCGTCTGCATAACTCGAGGATGGGGAAGAAGCCCTCAGCCAGCGTTTGTCTAATCGGCTTGCCTTGAGTGGATGGAAGGAAAAAAGGGGGTTTGCAAGAGTTGTCGTTGTCAAAAGGGGGCACGTACTGAATACGCTAATCACATAGCAAAAAGCTTGACTCCAATCGTAACGAGACTATCAGTGTCACTTGTACTTCGTCGGATTGTGGTGGCATGTTACGTATTGACAAGAGAGCAGTAAGCGAGACTCCGATCTGTTCGGGCTCGCATTGACAAATCTTCACGCTCCGCCAGATGCTAAAAACTCCACAATTTTAGTGTTCTTGGATTTACAAGGTTCATGCGATTCTGTTGACATCCTTGACGCGTCCACTCAGCAAGCTATTCCCGGAAATTTTCTGGTACTTACAGACTTCCAGGAGTTTAGCAGTATAGAGAGAGCTCTCCAAAAGCTTCCGTATACAAAGTGGTGCCCGGCAAGGATGCCCACTCTCTGCACTCCTACATGACCCACCAGCTAATTGGTTAAAAGCTGGAAGTGCTCGATTAGCCGCCGAAAAACCTATGGGATATGCATTCGACATTGTTTTCGTTTTTGCGTGAACTGGTCAAAGTCATCTCGTCCTCTGGCATGAAATTTTCACCCAAAAAGTATAGTCATGCTCCTGATGTGCAGTCACTGAACAAGCCACTTACAATCCAGGGAGAGGCACTCGATTTTGCGGAGCGTTTGACGCATCTAGGAAGTTGTGTTAGTTCTGAGTGTAGTGTAACAGATGAGGTCAATGCACGAATCTGCAAGGCTCGGGTCACGTTTGCTAATCTGAGGCATCTATGACATCAAATGGGTATACCCTTAAATGTCAAGAGACTTATGTGTCAGGCTGCAGTGCGAGCTGTGTATGGATGAGACTTGGTCTCTGCGAGACGTCTGAGAGGTCATCAGGTCTTTGGAAACCGGTGTCTTGGAACCATACCCCGTGTGGGTTGCTGTCGCCGAAGCCGTAACGAGACAATCGGAAAACCAGTTTTCTGTTCTGCATCGGAGACTTCCATCAAAAAATGTGTCCAGTACCAGAAGCTGTGTTGGTTAGGCCGTGTATCGCGTATGCTGAACCATTGTTTGCCGAAGACAGTGCTGTTTTCCGTGCCCAATTCAGAGTGGCGGAAGCGGAGGTTTCCAAAGCTTGAGCTGCCAGAAGGACATGAAAGAGATTACGAAACGTTTGGGTGATGTAGTTGCTACTCGCCTTCCAGGATGGGAACCGCGTGGTCCTCACTGCGTGTGGTTAGGGATACTGCAAGATATGGCTACTAATTGATGTAAATAGTGTTCCTGTTGTCAATTTCTACCCTGACTACCTAAAAGGGTGCCTGAAGGTGCAGGTACCCCAGAATGATTGTGTTATTCTTTTCTTCACAGCAAGGCTTTCAAATAAATCACGGCTGTACGACAGCGAAGCATTAGGTTGGAACACTGATGTCATGCTGCCGATGATGACGATGATGAAGACGAGATGAACCAAACCGGCAGTAACTACTCCAAAGCAATAGCACCCAGCGTCACTCAATATGTGCCAATCGTTCGTACACAATCCAGCTTGCCTGTACGCAACACTTTTAATAAACCCGATCGATCAATGCTGTAGGGAACCCTTGATAAACTGGTGACTCTTAAACTTCTGCGTGCTAAAAACTCCGCGCGGGAAGACAATTTTTATCGTTCCATACGTTTTCGATCTAACGCGAAATCAGTGTTACACAGAAGGTAATTGAAACTTGCTCACAGCCAGTTTAATCCTGCCTTGGAACCGCCATCAAAGAGGCAGAATCGTGTAATTTCCTTCGTGGAAACCAATTTCTGGATAGCTCAAGAGTGAACTTGATGACAATCAGCCCCTACCTTTCGGTAACACCTATCCACACTTGAGAAATCGCTTACATTACCTCAGTTATGTATTCCTTAATGGATGTGAAGAACGCCACAGCTGAGCAAATATGTGATATCCAATGGTTGACAGAAAGAGCCAAATGGTGGAGCTCCTCCTGAGTTGGATGAAATAAAACTAACCTTGGAACGAGTACTTGCACAGGATTTTTAGTGAAGCGATAAAACACTTCCAACTGTTCATGTGGCATTGTCGCGGAGATGATGACCACTTGAGTGGATGGTGCATTGGAAGTCTGAATGTCACCGTTGCTGAACGGCAGGCGCCGGTAGATCTCTTCTAGTTGTGTACGAAGCCCACGATTCAGCATTTCGTCCGCTTCATCAAGCACCAAGGAACGTACCGAATCAAGACGTAGACTGCCTTGTCGGATCAGATCTGTGGCGGGATGAAACACACGAAGTAGTTGAAAGAACTCAAACATTTGCTTTTTTCTCAAACACGGTGTACGAAGAACAGCGCTACCGTCAAGCTCACGAAGAATGAGAAGGCTGTGAATATCGGAGTTGGGAGTACACAGGTATCGGCCAAACCCACAATGATCAGTAGTTCATTAAATTGCAGGAATCCCTTCATATCGTTCGTGCAGCTCATATTTGCCCCAATAGTGAAACTGGAAGCCTGAATCCACATACATAATAGCAGATAGTGAGCGTAATGTGGGAAGCCCTTTGTTCGAGACAAGGAAAGAGGCCTGTGTGGCTCGAATCCACCCACTAACTACTCTATTGCTTTTGTCTGGTGTTTGACCTCACTGACAAAGCAAGTGGCTATTCGAAACTTGAAATTTTTCGAACATTCATTTGAGTTTGAAAAAGAAACGGACGAAGATGAAGGGTTCATAAGCAACTCAGAATTTCCAAGCGTCAAACGTGGTTGGATACTCGGCTAGTTGTGGGTTCTCTGAGCTACCTTTAGTATGTGCTCTACAGCTTTTCCATTCCACCTGTCTCATAATCCTTCAGTTTCAATCCTGTCAGCACTGGACAGAAAATTAAAATGATTAGTGTCGACCGGATCCACTAGTTTATGCCAGTGGGAGTCGATGTTTATGCCAATGGAAATACGGGATCGAAGAGAAATTAATCACATCTCGCCGTCTGACGTTTCTGTATTTCGAAAGCCTGGATTAACTTCTTTAAGCGAAACTTTAACTTCTGACCACAAATCACGCCATTTATGCAAAGAGCGGAGTGTGATCAAAATAAAAAAGAACCGCGGGTCTCATTTGATAATGTTAAGTTATTATTCTCGGTGGGAACACTTATGTTGGTTCGGACCAGAGCTGGGCACAAGCAATAGGCAAGATTCTTTCCCGGAGCCCATCAGTAATGCACTTCCTTGGTCATACGGGCGGTCTAGAAGTGTGGCGTGCCAGTCAAGCACACTGAATTATAGTGTCTGAACAGTGAAGAGGTTTAAACTTGAGCGATAAATATGGTTGACACGATGATAAACCGCTGTGTCACCGAATCCCACAAAGCGTTAACTTCGACACACGGAATGCAGTAGTCAGTAAGATGGAAAAGTGGCCTAATGGAAGCATGAGTCGGATACAATTCCGAAAACAAAAAACGTTCAGCAGCGGTACCCGTTCGGTGCACAGTAACTCGAAGGAAGCATGGTGGCTGAGATCCTACAAGGGTGACCCAGCCTAGACAGGAAAAAGCTAGGGTTGGGGTTGAATCAAGGACCTTCCAGTTAATAGTTTCGCATTTTAGCGGTAAGCTATCACAAGCCCAGCAATTTCACACAGGCCTAGGAAGTGTAGTAGTCCACGCTTAACCAGTCCTCGGATTAGACGAGTTCGGAAACAACCAGAGTACAAATAGCCACCAACTCATTTGTGTTCGGGAGAGGTGAACACACGAGTCCGAAAATCTCCGCACCATTTCAGCCACAACGAATCCAATCCAGAGTGAAAATATCGATTTGAGCAACAGAGGAAGTAGAGCTGCGGTTTAGATCATTATTCCAGGTCCTAGCAAGAAGTAAATTTCCGCAAAAGTTGAAATCCTTTGATTAACCATTCTAGATCTGCCCTTTGCGCTCAGAAGTAGATTGTCTTGGTTTTGTTGGTTGGCTAGAGATATCTCAGAGGCCAGAGCACAAATTTACTGACTAGGTATGTGGTTCGAAACCAACCTCGGCATGCCAAATTCTCCTGTCTGTGTTTGAGCAGCCAGGGAGCATCTCGGCCCTCCTAATTCCTTCAAGTGGCATGGCAGCTAGACACCGAAAGGTTGCTACAGGTGAACAACTTATTCACTTGCCAAGATGCTTTGAACTGGAATAAATGCCAAGAGCTGTACTACACCACGTACCTAATGCTGTCTCGCATGAAAGGAATTCACCTTCCAACTTTATTGGTCTTATTGCTTTGTTCACATCGGTCAATGGATGACAGAGCTTTACGTCAAAACCTAGCTTCATGGCATGCATCTTGAAGAGACTGATCATTCAACGATAATATCACTAGGGGATGGTGAACAATCAACCTACCAAGAACGCGACCGGGTGTGCCTACGACAATGTGAGCACCGTTTGACAGTTCACGGACCATCTGGGTTACATTACTCCGTCCTCCACAACACGCAACACAACGTATGGGAAGGTAGTCGGATAGCGAGGATATAACCTGTGGAAGCAAAGGATAAATTGATCGGAAGCAGTTACCCGGCGAGGCAACCAAAGTAGAAAAGCAACCTATGGAGCCTCATAGTGGAGAGTTCAAAGCTTTGTAGCGGTCATTTCCCTTTTTCTTCAACCAACTCCGCTTAATCAGTGTTTTGACCATTTGGTCTCGTTGGACGACTGCTACCGGCTGCCTCATGTGCATTGCTTACAACCTTGTCACAATTCAGACAAATTGCCTGGTTTCATGCCACTGTCGAACCCGAAACATTGTATGGAATTCACACTCCATCACGAGGTAGACCATAAATATATACGCGTACACACACAAGAAACAGAACTCGCCATCACAGCGCGTCTCACATGCATGCTGCATCGGCACTTGGATCTAGCGTCAGCAACTTCGAGTCACGAATAACAAGGAGCCAGTGTGGCAATAATATTACCAAGTGAACACTTCCTGCATCCGGCCTCTCTTCACTTAATTTATTAAGCTGATAAGTCTCAACTTTTGTATGCTTCCTTTTTACATTGTATTTATACTCATAAGGTGCACCTAGCCTTGTAATGTATCTAATCGTATAACTCAAATCTTATTAGTGTCTCTCTCCGAATATGCGACCTCAACGTCTATCAACTTGAGCACTAATAATTGGTGAGCCCGACGTGGCTACTCCAACTATTAGTGATCTAGTTAATAGACGTTGCGCTCGAATATTGGGGGAGAGAGAGAGACACTAGAAAGATTTGAGTAATACGATTAGATACATTGCAAGGCTAGGTGCACCTTATGAATATGAGCACAACGTAAAAAGCAACAATACAAAAGCTGAGACATTTCAGACTGAATGAAGAGACTCACTCAGACAAATTACAGAAAAAGTACTCGTAGATTTCAAAAGGTAATAATTTATCCTATGAGCTACAATCCTGCATTAAACACTGTTACTGATTTTACAAGGATGTACCGTCAGTAGCTGTGTGGTTCGCAGTGGCCGTTCAGCGGTACTTCCCACATCCAAAACACAAGTTCATTTGGCGGATGCGAACGCTACATAAATAACAATAATGATCGTTCAGCTGTAGCACCCTTCCGGTGCCTAACTGCCATGCCAACCGAAGGAAGCACAAGGGCTGGGATACTGCCAGGTTGCCCAAGCCTAGACAGGGGAAGTCGAGTGGCGGAAGTCGGGTTCGAACCAAGGACCTTCTGGTCAGTAAATTCGCGCTCTAGTCACTCGGGCCACCTCGCAAACACTACATGTGAACTGGTGAATGAGATACCGTCTCAATTCGGCTGGGGAGCTGACATGCGCAGTTAGGGTGAAACATACTTCAGTGTGCGCTGCCTGTTGAGTTGTTGTCTTTCCATGTGCACTTATGCTGCTGTACATTATATGCTTAGTTGGTTGGGATTCGGATCTCAACCAAACGATAGTAACCAGACAGGAAAAGTCATATAAGCTTTTAAAAGCCAGTCACACGTCAGATTAGCTAGGAATCGCAGTCTGGAGCAGAAGTGTGCTGAAAAGCACTTCATGGAGAGAGATACTAAAAAAGAGAGAAAGGGATTGACGCCGCATGGGAGAGATTGCGCATAGAGTCCTTAATATACAACGCTTCTGATGGGACTGGTGGTAAGATGATGGTCAAAACAGACGAAGACTGATCCAACTGGACACGTTTCCACAACGTGAGATAGTCTTCATCACTAAAACACTAGGAATAAAAGACACACGTGGGGATGAACCACCTCAACTGTTTGGATTAAAAAGATGGAAATTCATGCCAGGAATTTGGTGGAATTAACAAAAGCCGGTCATCATATAGGGATGGTAGCCTTAAAGTGTTTTAGGCGTAAGCAAGATATCACAGAAGTCACCCACCTGATGTGTTTGGTTTGCGAGCTCACGGGTTGGGGAGAGAACCAAAACTTGAAGTTTTCGGACTTCGCAGCGCACATTCTGCAGCGTCCCGATGCTGAACGTTGCAGTCTTTCCTGTACCACTTTGAGCCCTGAAAGCAAACCACAACAGCACTGAAAAAGTACACAACCTTACTGTGCAATCACGTCCCGACCGTCCACGATAGGTCGGATTGCCTTCTGTTGAATAAGTGACGGCTTGTTAAAACCTATCAAAAATAGAGCAAATGGGAGCTGTGAATGTTTGAAAGTGTGCCTACATACCGAATTTGTAAATGCCTTTCAAAAGTTCCATCTTCAGTCCCATGGAAGCAAACGTTGGGTAAGTTGTAACATTTTCGGAAGTGTGAATATCTCGCTCGTTCGGATCGCTATGAGCCACGGACATGGTACATAACACTACTTTAAGACGTGCTAACTGGTACAATACGGAACAGAAGGCTGACTCCGATTAGGTCCACTTGAACAGTCCAACTGAAACGAAACAAAAAGTAGCACCGATAAACTTCCACCAGCACTCCTTTTGTGACAAGTATTCAAGGTGGTCCTTTAAACTAACCATAGAGGATCGTCTAGGGGAGCTGGCGGAACTTTGATCAATGCGAAAATGATCTGGAACACGGTATCGTGAGATTCAACAGTCGGCTGCTGCCTTTGGTGCTGTTTGAGAATGTGTACGAAGAATCGCTAGTGCTCTACGTCATCAATAAAAACAATAACGTAGATGTTTTCTCGAATACTTTCAATGAGATGAACATTCAATAATTCGAGGAAGTATAGGCTGAAGTGCGACCGTTCTCTTTGCTTTTCGCATTACGGTCACCAATATCTTCCGTGTACCGCCGGCTCGAGCTGATTCTATCCAGCGTGCCCGAGGCTAAAGCTAGGTTCTATACGTCATAGGCAATCAATTCAGGAACAACAATAAGAACTGGATACTCAGGTTCACATAGGCAGTATAGGATACTGTTATCGTGACCGAAGACAGTGAATCTTGGGTGCTTCCATCCAACTCTATCTTAAGGTCAACCATTCTTTATCATCGTTTTGGGGGCGAGATGGTTCAAGTGGTAAGGGCGCGAATTTACTGACTGGAAGGTCCGTGGTTCGAATCCGACCTCCGCCACTCGACTTCCCCTGTCTAGGCTTGGGCAACCTGGCAGTATCCCAGCCCTCGTGCTTCCTTCGAATGGCATGGCAGCTAGGCACCGGAAGGGTGCTACAGCTGAACGCTTTATCATCCTTTACAACTACATGAAGAATAAGGTCGCGATTAACGACCTATATATAAACCCATTCGAGACCGTCACGCAGCCCGCGATTCTGCACTGATAGTGTATCTGCAGTGCAACGCCGGACTTCCGATACATTTGCACTCAAAGATGCATCTTTTTTGAAGTTCTTGAACTTCCGGGTCCTTAAATAAGCAGAATTGTTTAAATCCCGTTTGATACTAACGAATGCAAAAGCGTATGGACGCATACGGCAAGCTCTCGCCTCAGTTTACCACATCCAGTGCGTTAAGACAAGGTCTCTTTCAAACCACCCCCTCGAACTTTGTTACTGATGTGCTGATTGACACATCCCTCCTTGTCTGACACCTCGGGGTGTGCGCTCATAAACACTGAGCATGCGGTCGATATTGCTTTCCTTGGTTCAGGTCCTTCAAAGTTGTAAATCATTTCAAATGATCCTGCCGCACGGCTTGGTGCACTCTCTATACCCGAGAACAAACAGGATGAAGGCCCCTGCTCGGAGTTACGTCTACTGGCCGTTGATGGACTCCCAGGTCGAACAAGTCTCAAAATCGTGTGTGACGTGCTGAAGCATCCAGGTCACCGGTGAAAACCTACCTACGATCGTAGCCGCAGCCGACCGAACCCTGGTGTCGTCTTCACATCGATTATGTATGTCCAGTGGGTGGCCAACACTTTCTGGTCGTGGTCGATGCTTACGGCAAATGGCCAGGAATTTTCCCAGTGAACAAACCCAACTGACCTGATGGAGGGTCACCAGAAGAGGCACTGATCCGAAGGAGGCTTCAAACACCACATGACACTATCCGGCCACGAAAAAGGCAAGCTA
Organism: Opisthorchis viverrini; assembly: GCF_000715545.1. Taxonomy (NCBI): domain Eukaryota; kingdom Metazoa; phylum Platyhelminthes; class Trematoda; order Opisthorchiida; family Opisthorchiidae; genus Opisthorchis; species Opisthorchis viverrini. The sequence continues at coordinate 31,957 of NW_008752075.1, read as the reverse complement.
GTCACCGCAAAACCAGTTCAACCGGCATCAAGGAGCAACTGCGCGCTCACTCAGGCGTTCAGCTGTAGCACCCTTTCGGTGCCTAGCTGCCATGCCACCAGAATGAAGCACGAGGGCTGGGATACNCCAGACAGGGGAAGCCGAGTGGCGGAGGTCGGATTCGAACCGCGGACATTCCGGTCAGTAAATTCGCGCTCTTACCACTTGGGCCATCTCGCCCCCTGCGCTCACTCAGCAAAGGCCGGAAAGTGTTGGTTCGTGAATACAGTGGCAAACACCCTACGTGGACCCCAGGACTCATCCTCCCCCGGCGTGGCAAAGTGCTGTACGAGATTCAAGTTGGCCCAGCCAAGTGGATACGCCACACAAATCAAATCCGACCGACAGATGCGCAGATCCTACCCACGGGACGGAGTGAGTTGAGCCTAGAAATGACACTGGACACTTTTGATCTCGGCACCATCCCAGAAAATCCATCAGCTGCTTCGTCCGAGGCCCAGCCTAAGCACGAATTACAACCAACAGACAGAGTCCGCAAGCTAGTGAGGCCACTGCAAGTGAATCCTCGGCTTCGAACCTACTTACCAAAGACCACAAGTGGATATGGTCAGAAGAATGCCAACGCGCCTTTAACTCTGTCAAATCCATGCTAACTTCCGATTTGCTACTCACCCACTACGATCCATCCCTAAAAATTGTTGTGGCGCCGGATGCCTTGAACTATGAAAATGGCGCAGTGAATAGCATGTTTTTCCCGACAGCAGCCAGAAGGCCATTGCACATGCGGCCAGATCCTTGACATCAGCCGAGCACAACTACAGTCAGATAGAAAAGGAAGCTCTGGTGATTGTGTTTGCCGACAAAAAGTTGCATAAGATGCTCTACGACCGTCAGTTTACACTACCGATCACAAGCCACTTCTTGCTGTGTTTGGCTCAAAGAAAGGAATCCCGGCATATACTGCCAACCGCCTCCAGCAGTGGGCCACTCTGCTACTGGGATGTGACTTTGAGATCAAGTACCAGTCCACCACTAGCCTCGGACAAGCCGACACACTGTCGTGACTTGTTGATTCAAGTGAACCGGAACCAGAAGATACCATAGTCGCAACAATTGCCCTGGAACCGGAGGCACCGTAGTCGCAAGAATTGCCCTGGAACCAGAGGTAGTACCACGTAGTATCAGAAGCGATCCGCATCCTCCCAATGAGTGCCAAAATGGTCCCATGGCTACCGCCCAAGACCCTTTGCTGCTGCAAGTCATTAAGTACCACCGCAATCAGTGGACGCGTACCTGCCCAAAAGACGAGCTGAGACCTTACCTCAGGCGGCGTGACGCACTATCACTAACCGACAGATGTTTTTTGTTCTGAAAGTGTTGTCATCCCAAAGAAGTTACAACCAGCCGTCCTGAACCAGTTTTCTAAAGGGCACACTGGTTACCCTCCAACTTGATACAGGTTCTGACCCCGGTCTGATTTCAAAACGAACCTGGGATATCATTGGAAGGCCATCAGTGGGACCCAAGAAGTGTACCGTTCGTAATGCATCTAGTGGAAGCCTCAAACTGACCGCGAAGCTGAACTGTTCAGTAACGTCCATGGGGATCCAACTTAGTGCTACGCGCTACCTCACGAACTATACAGGCCTTGAGCTCTTGGGCGTCGACTGGATTAATCAGCTTCAACCCTTGGATGAGCCCCTCAATGCCGTTTGTAACGAAACAACTGCAGATGGCTCCGAACGAGAACAATTTTTTGGTCGCCACAGTTACAGCCAAACTGGAGACCAGAGAAAGTATACACGAAGCCTCGGCTATTCAGCTACTGGCGTCCGGCATCGGTAGCCCTCTCACCTGTCCAATATGGTGAACCCTGCCAGCAGCCTGCAACGTTTCACCCGCGGTGTGAACCCTTCAGTTTACAGTCTCAGGTTCATGCGGATCGTTTTAATGCTATCAGCAAAGTCAAGAAAGGGGGCCAGCAGAAGGGACGCTCACACAGAGACCAGTGTGGCGTTTTGCAGCTTTTCGTATTAAAACAAAAAACGATTATGCGAACGAATAGGGAAGGAGTAAGGTTGGCGGGTGGGATATCTTGGGTAGGTGTGGGTGTTGTTGGGATAGCAGGATTGCTGGATGTGGTCGGTGGTGCTTCAATGTAGGCAGGTTTCAGGCGATCAATGGAGAGGGTATCACGCTTTCCGCTTCTCTCTAAAACAAAGTATTTGGAGTGACGTTCGATAACCTTGAAGGGGCCATCATAACAAGGTTGGAGGGGTTTCCTCGTTGCGTCATGTCGGACAAACACAAAAGATGTAGAAGAGAGATCGGCTGAGATGTGTTCTGTTCGCGTTGATCGTCTGGTCGGTGTCGCACGAAGTTCGGATATGTGTTGTTTCAGACGGGAGACGAATGTAACGGGTGATTCGGGCTGTGCGCCAGAAGGGGAAACTAGTTCACCGGGTAGACGTAGAGTTGTACCGTATACTAGTTCGGCTGGGGAACA
>NW_008752075.1:9668-24865 GCF_000715545.1 Opisthorchis viverrini | reverse complement strand
GTGAACTAGTTTCCCCTTCTGGCGCACAGCCCGAATCACCCGTTACATTCGTCTCCCGTCTGAAACAACACATATCCGAACTTCGTGCGACACCGACCAGACGATCAACGCGAACAGAACACATCTCAGCCGATCTCTCTTCTACATCTTTTGTGTTTGTCCGACATGACGCAACGAGGAAACCCCTCCAACCTTGTTATGATGGCCCCTTCAAGGTTATCGAACGTCACTCCAAATACTTTGTTTTAGAGAGAAGCGGAAAGCGTGATACCCTCTCCATTGATCGCCTGAAACCTGCCTACATTGAAGCACCCACGACCACATCCAGCAATCCTGCTATCCCAACAACACCCACACCTACCCAAGATATCCCACCCGCCAACCTTACTCCTTCCACTATTCGTTCCGGACCTCGCGTCCGTTTCCCTCAGCACTTAGCTGATTACGTTGAAGTGAGCAAATTTGTGATTCGTCACTTTATTTATTCGAGCGTTTTCCCTTTTCACGGTCAACGCTCTAGTGGGGGAGTAGTGTGGCGTTTTGTACCTTTATTTTACTACCATTATAACACTACGTATTTCATCAATTGCATAATCGTTTTTTGTTTAAATACAAAAAGCTACAAAAAACGCGCACTTGTACAATTTCACATAATACAAGCGTGGTCACGTGCTTCGACTCTCCCTTCTGATTTTGCTCGCGCTTGCAGCGGTCATTCGCGAGTCTCATGTACTAACTCTGGTACCAAAACATTTCAGACATCTTCGGAATCTACTACATGTGGGAGCTGTTCAGAAGAAGACCTCTGGACCAACATAATTGGATTATTGTTTATTCGCTGACCTGGGCCAACGACGAACTATTTTAAAGAGAACAATTGTTAGTGAGTCTGTTCCGTCTGATCTCTTTATTTTTGTATACCCAACCTCACGTAATCATTTTAATTTCTTTGCCACACACTCCTGGTAAACTAACTTATTGGGTAGCCAGACCACTACACCAGACAGTGATTCGAGGATATCGGGAATGGTCTCTACTGTGGACGCAGGGTCGAATATGGCAAACACGGGGGGCTTCCACGTCAAGGAAACCAACTTCAGACAACATTCTACATCTCCGTAAGGGGACCACGTCGCACTGGACACCGGATAGACTTGACATACCTACGCAGTGGAAGATGCTAGATCCCAGATCAGCATGCTCGCAGCCCCAGGGACGAACAGAAGTGCGACGGCACCTTCATGAGGCGTCACAGTGGAGTCCAAAGCAGCAGGTGGTTAAACCGCCTTCTCAATGGGAGATGTCCGGAGGTCAACCATCCCTAATAACCGAACATCACATCATTTGGATGGATGCGTCACAGAGTCGGCGACTTGCGGTCTGGACCGGGCAGCAGGTGTATCAAGGCCATGGGGGCCCAATGTCAGAATGGTATATAAACTGGCGCCCAGCTACATATGGCCATAAATCGCTTGCTCCGCTTGCGGTCCTGGTGCCCACGCCATGCCGAATGCCACGAGTACGGTTTCGATGACGGTACGGCCGATTATGCCTAAGCCGAGTACCTCATCAACTGGATTATCGTCAAGTAAGATGGTTTATTGTTGTATAATGTTGGTTTTAGGTTCACAACGCCTGCGAAGTGTAAGATGCTGCTAAAAGACCTAGTGGATTCAAACCCAGACTTCAGGCCTTCACATCAACCAATCGGCGCTGCAGATAAATTTATTTCGCGGGGCAATTGTATGGGTTCCAATGAACAAGAGGTCAATTCTCGAATCGGGAACACCAAGACAGCTTTTGCCAACCTCTGACATCTATGGCTCCTGAATGAAGTCGGTTTGTCTGATAATTGCAGACTATGGACTGCGGTTGTGCGACCTGCTTCAAGAATCAGAGTAGTGTCCTCCACACGTAAAGGATGTATAGAATCTTTCAGATCTTGAGCACCCATTGCTCTGAAGAATTGGCCTGGTCTGGTGGGAACATCGTATTATCTTTGCCATATATTCCACGCTCACCCACTTCTCGGAACCAAAAACGTAGCATCTGAAACCAACATGCCCTTGGTACACGGCTTATGGCTGCTAAACCGACGGGCTGACAAAGGAATTGAATGAGTCCTGGACGAAGTTTCATCAGGCACACACAGCTACGTCTGTGCCACTAGCATTCGGCAAGAACGACAACTCATACGCTAAATAAACATGGGTTGCAGACAGGGATAGTTGTAGAGCACAACCACTTCAACTGTAGCCGAACAATGCACCGGGAGAGGCACAGCCCATGCGCATACACATATAGACCCGGAAGATCCGGTGAGTTGGTCTGGAGTTTCGTTCCCTTAATATCTGACAAACTACCAGTTCTAAGCGTACGGCTAGCATGATAGGTCCTTAACAAAGTCAGTTTATTGTATACCTGTTCAATGCGTTGGTTGGTTGGGAATGATGCGGGCTGTTTCCCCAGTAGTAACAACGTACTACCGTGGTTGATGGTACTTGGTGTTTTCAGGGACTACAGTGCCTGCAGAGCAACAAATACGCGTTTTCTAAATGCCTCGTTACCGATTCGTTAACGCCGACAACAGCAACGTCTGAGATACCGATGGTCAAAGACCTGAAAACCTTGCTTTACAAATATCCGACAGCATCACCCATACTGTGATCTGGCACCCGCCAGCCTTGAGGCCACAAGTGTCAAAAATTAACAAGCTTCCTTTGGGCCTTCGAGATTCGTGCACTGGCTCAAACAATCACAAACATCGGGACTAATTCAACTAACGATATACGCACAATTCTGCGCAACCTCCAAAGATAACCCCTTGAATTGTAACAGATACATCCAGAAGCTGCACGTTCTGAAGCTAAAAATTTGCAATCTGAAGGTATGACTCGCATGTCGAGCGATGGCATTGCGGATTCCAATTCATTCAACGAAGCTTTTGCTTCGTTTCGGTCTTCAAAGATGTAAACGATGTCATCTGCGTATTCCAGCTCGGATAGATGCTCAACAGTAACGATTTGAACACCGCCAATTTTAAAGATTATCCAGCTTTCTCCCGAGCTATTGTCGCCTTCGAGGGGACCAGACATTTGCGCGCTGCGTGAGTAAGGTTTGGTCGACGAGCTAACCACCGCTTGCCCAAATAAAACACAGGTGGGGCAGGTTAAGGAAGCCACTGGAAGGAGACTACATACTTTTGTTAGCATTTTTCTCATTTTGGTATTTTGCGCCCACATCGACCAAGTTGCCTCTGAAATCCATTTTAAACTAACGGGATGGATTAAATGGGTCCTGGGACCCTAGAGAGCCTGAAGTGCAACGTTGAGAAAGTAAAGAGCGGCGCCACGTCTTTCCCCCACTATGGGCCTCAAGCTGCACCTAGGCCGCTGGACAGCATAATCAAGCCCAATCAGGGTTGCTTAGGCAAGAGCATCGTGTATCAATGTATCACGCTTTGCGCAAAAAGGTCGAGCACCAACATAAGCGATGGGACGATACCTGACCTCTAAGTCTTGAGTGGGCTAAATTCTGACCAATTAGGGCGTCGCGGATTCACGGACTGATCGAAGTTATCGTTCTGCTGTCTGGACAAGGCTTCTGGTATCTCAAGGCCATAATGACCCTATCCAAGGATGGCATAAAAACCGGCGTGGAGCTATAGATGATCATTCATTACTTGTTCCGCTTGTGGCCCGGGTGTCCACAACATGTCAAGCGCCACTAGAACGGTATCAAACACGGCACGGCCGGCGTCAATTATGCCAAAGCCGAGTACCTCCCCTAGCGGATTTGTGTCATCTGACCTGGTTTTGTGGTTTATCGTCTTGAAGGTTTGCATAATATATCTTCGGATGTAGGCAACATAACTAGACAGATATTGGAGTGTCTTACCGGCCGTCAGTGTGGTTCCTTCACGGAATTCGCTTCTAAACTGCGAGAATTCCAACAAGGAACGGGAGCACGTTATGCCTACCGATACAGTTTACCAGCGGCAAAATGTGGGTAAAGTACTTGTGCCATCCGTCTGTTATGAATTCACGGTATACAAATGCGCTCATGTGTGTTCAAAATGGAACGCTAATTAAAATGGCCGTCGGTATGTTGATAATTGTTTGCGTAGTCATCCAATTAACTTCTGTTCAGGTACGCTGACTTCGACGTCCGGTGCTTCGTGCGTGTGTTTCACCACGACGGTCGTCTAGTAATTGCCCATTTGAACATAAAACATTTGCATGACCTGCGTAGGTCTGACTGACAAGTGTATGCTGCAAACCGGCATCCAAATGCCCAGCAGGAATACTTGGTGTTTATATCGTGGAGATGTTCTAAGTCTTCCAGGAGAATTCGCGAGTTTGTCCGAAAAAATCATGGACTAGGCTTGACAGATGATGGTTTGCGGGTCCTACCTGATAAACTGCGCGGCTTGAACAATGCCGTTTGTGATCTCCAGAGTGTCCGAGAGGCGTTGCGCCAATTCGGACCCGTGCCTGTTTCTGTTGGCGACGATAGCGGTTTGAATGTTTTGTCGTTTATTTTCGTGTGCCTGTGTGGATTGGTTGCGAAGCACGGTGATATTATCCAAGTGCATTGGACATGTCAGTGTAACAGAAGTGGTTATCACATGTGGCATGTAATGTGTTCTACTCCTTTATCCGAAATGAGTCACATGAATGCTATGATAATACAGTGCAAAATTTTGCAAGAATGGTGTCCCCGACGGATGCTGTTCGAACGACTGTAATAAACAATGATATGTCACAGTTGTGTAGCCTTAGGGCAGCCGTTATTTTTTGTTCTTTTCATGCATTTCCAAGCTCAAGAGCTGAGATTATTAGGTATAGAGAAGTGACCCAATCTGACAAGGAGGCCTTATTTGTAGGGCCCAAAAGAATGGTGCGCTGTAGTGAAGTAAGCGAGTGTAAAATCTATGCCACCAGCATCAGAGGCCGGAACCAGGAGTACTTGTCCTACCCCAGCGAGCATTGGATATTCGACCTCAGTCCAGGAGTATTTGTCCTACATTAGCGAGCATTGGTTATTTGACCTCAGTACCTGGGTGAAATATCCTTGGAAGCATACCGCGACCCCCGATAATGAAACAACTAACCGGGTCGAATCTGCTAGCAGGTACATCAAGTGAAGTCGTCCCTATTTCTAACCTGTTTTCAGGCAATAATCAACAAGGATGAGCAATCAGAAGCCAAATGCGGAAGACTCATGAGTGTCCCACATGTGCGTGGCCGGCCGGAAGTGTGACATTGTCATCTAATTTGGAGTGCTCGAACCAGCTAATGCCATGTGCTCAGGAACGGTCTAGCCACAACCATAGGAAAAGTGTGGATTTGATCAAAAGCGCACAATCCTACCCCGTTTTCGCAACTACACTCAGGTACAATTTGAAGACACATGAAGTTCTCTTGTTCTTTTACGAGCTTATGATTGTTGCCAAGTCTCCATATGGCTTTGGCTGTAGAGTGTCATGGTCAGCGGCCACTTTCGTTGGTTGAGTCCAGTAGGTGGCCGTTACCACTGAACGATGTTCAAACATCAGCCGCCGTTGCTGAGAATGATGTGTCGGTGCAGGCTGTCGCCAAAGGTAACGTTGCTCGAAATATCTCGTCGGATATTTACAAGGCAACTTTCCGCCTGTTTGTCTGATTTCAGTTCTTGCCCTCACTTCCTGTGGACGTTTGCTGACAATTTTTGAGCAGATAGTGTGCCAAGCTGTGTTACCCACTGGGAATTTCACGGGCGCATCCAGGTTGGCAATGCTGGTAGCATTATCCGCCACTTTGGTGAACTCTGCTGACGGGATATCCTCGCTAGCCTCAGAGGCGCCTGTGAGGTAAAGTGATCAACCTACACCCCCGACGTCACCACACATAGACGCGCCCGGAAGAGTCCTCTTCCGTTTTACGATGACAAGACGGCTGGGCTTGACTTGACTGCAGGATGATAACCACCTGCATTGCATAAAGGAACGTGAACACAATGTGCGAAATACCGCGGAGTATAGCACCGTAGCATTGCACCGTAAGAAGCCAGTGACGTCACATAATGACACTGATGTCTGTGGTGTCCGTAATTTAATACGGAGCGCTTGAATTTGGTCAATGATAGACTGGGTGAATTGCGGTGACCGTCGCGTGTTTTCGCAGTCATATTGGCGGCTCGCTTGACAGGCCGACGTTCTTCGGCCCTGTGTGTGATCGGCATGACCGGATTTCGCGGTGTGTTCCCTAGGTGAATACGCGTAAGGAGACGAAGGTAAGTAATGTTTGTTAATTAAGTTCATATTTGTTATTTGCCAGGCCTCATTCGATGTGTGGGTGGCTGGTGTTTTCTTCTGCCATAAAATCCACCACCTTTTCAACGTATTACAGAAGTGGTGACCAGTATGCGTCTTCCACTAAGGCTGGGTGAACTGGACTGTGGTCGTTTCCGTTAGGTCGCCTTTCATTAATTCCTTTCGCACTTATTTCCAGGTAAAACTGTGGGGCATATTTCTGGTGATTCTTTAATTTGCTTGCAATCGACCATGATAAAGCTGTTTCTGAGCAAACGGCTTAACATTCCGTGACGACACAAGCGTCACGGCAACCGAGGCACCCAGGCCTTGCGTTGAATATAATCTTGCATGTGAGAAAATGTGGCGTTATTCATCAGCTTCGTATACACCTTCAGAGTGGTCTCCATACTTAATGCTTTTAGAACAACACAGGATCGCCTCCAGCAGCATATGTTTGGAAATGTGCGCAGGAGACCCGTGACCTATATGTGGCTCGCGCACTTCCTACGCCTATTGGGTGTTCAAATTCATAAGTGTTATTCGTACACCAAGACTTCGTCGCACACATAAAAAATAAAAGTTGTTCAAGTCGAAGATTTTGGGATACAGACGCACCGCAAACTCTCCGGTTGTCACATGTCATATATAGCATGTGGGGTCAACAGTGCGCGCAATCCATTTTTGCGCTGCCGTCAAACACGTAACAAGCACGCCATGGAAGCAAGAGTGGACAGTGATCTTCTGAAGGCGGGGGTTCATTGTAATCTAATTTACCAGCCAAAAATGAGCCAGTAAGGTTCCACACCAACAAACGTGACATGAGTAAACGAGCGTAGCTGGCAGTGTTCACTACATACCACATTCTTAGTGGTTTTCCAATGAGTGGTAAACTTTTCTTTATGTCTACGCAGTACTTTGCGTTAAAGAGCGAAATACCAGAATTTGAAACCAGGTGGCCTGCTCTGGCGTAACCACAGACACCATCGTTTTTCTGTTGGCGGTTGGGTGCACCTTTAGTTCCGTCATTATAAACCAGAGTTAGGGCACTTAATGAATATTCAAATTTCCGTACCTAGTGTACACGATTCCCATTATGCTTGGTCTTCTAGATGTTTATTTATGTTAACACATGCAAGTACACGTATGCAAATCGTTTCTATCAAACAACTAACTATATCATAATGGGCAGTCGTTGCCTTGTGAAAACAGCAAACACACCAGCAATGACCACCAAATACTGGCTGTTCTAATTAATTACTTCTTTGTTATTAACAACTAAACACTAACATCATAGTCCTTCTGAAATACAGTTAAATTCAGTAACAGCATGGAAGATTATATTTGTCACAAGTGGGCTATGTTAAACTACTGATAACTGCATATAATCTAGCCTCATAACAGCTGGACATCTGTTGCCAATCTCAGTTTTTATCAGATTCAACGCGTTGTGCTTATATGCATTGTTCGAAAGGTCGATCATAATACTCCAATCCGCTATGCTACCATTTTTTATTGTTAACGCCACATAGGTTTCAACCAGTCAGAATGGGCATGACGCCGCAAGATGCGTGATCACGAGACATTCTCACGAAATTTCCGCGTCGAGTTTGTTCTTGTGGTTGATCACTAGAAGCACGCCCAAATTAGTAGTGAATTTCACGGGTAGTCAGTCTAATCAAATTACACCTTTCGGTGGTATTTAACGCATAGCATGTGTTTTGGTGAGCAAAATTTCGGGCCACGCATGCTCACCAATTCGTATTTTGTCAACGGTTCACAAGAGATGAAACACGAAATCGTGCTTTAGAATAGGTCGGCGTTCTTTCGGTTTAATTAAAAATGAAACGACAACTACAGAATATCTAATGTAAACTCCACTTTTACAAACCGGTCAGTGATGTTTGTTCGCTTTATACTCCACAGATTTAACAAATGAGACGGTTCGGTTCAGCGAGGTTCGTTGCAACACGTTTTCTTTTGGAGCTCAGATTCCATTGAGTGCAACATTGTCAGAAAGCAGCATGAAGCGTGCTGTGGAGATGCGATAGGAATCTCTGTGGATGTTTGCCTTTCCCAAATATGCATAACTAGCTTACGGACAATGAAGTGTCAGTGAGTAAATATATGTAAATTACTAACACAACGGTATCATTCTTATAAGGGACGTGAAACTTCAATGTGGAATACGTCATGAAGTGGTCAACAGAAAAACGATGGCCCACCCCGACTCCTTCCAGTAACTGTTAGGCCTGTTTCCATGTGCGACGCTGACTATGAGGCCCCACCCATGCGTGTCAACTTAATCCAACTGTTAACAATGGCTCTTCCTGCTCCTAGCTATACGATTTGCCACTCACCTAGACTACTTATCGTAATTACCAACGAACTAATCCAACGACCAAAGGTTGTCTTCCGCATCTATGCAGTTTGTCCACCTGTTCAGCCCATGCCTGAAAAATACACAATCACAATCAGCGAATCATATTTCTACTTATTGGTTTCATTGATACAAACGTATTATGTTGTCAATTCTGGCCACAGGTTTAGGACGCCGCTTTTGCTAGACAAGTTTTATAGAAGAAAAATGTATAATCAATTACGACTCGCAGGTGCTCGTATATATAGCACGCAATTAAACAAAGCTGCAGAGACCAACCTGTTTATACCATTTAGTCGTGAAACCAAGTGGTATAGACTTGCGCCCTAGAATAAAAATAAGCTTCTACATCTCCGATACACATAAGTTTGAAGCTGCTTGCTATTTCGGGCTACATTAAGGCCCCATTAAATGTCTGTCACATAGGTTTGGGTCTCATCCAACGCATCGCTTATGCCAAATTATTGCAAGCCATCTTCACTTCCACAATCATTTGTACAGTATTCTAAGATACGTGCTACCAAGGCAACCACAACTAATGCAAGGTTTACTATGTCTTTTGCCAAGGAACAACCTTCAATATACATCCAGGTTAATGTACACCACCAAAATTCCTCCACTTTCACTTTTGTCCTTCAAGTACTCGGTCGGCCGTGACTACCTATGATCCATTCACTCGATGTGCTTTGCAGGCCATCAATACAGTCCTATCTGATTGACCGTTTTGGCCTTAGGGATACAGACGCACCGCAAACTCTCCGGTTGTCACATGTCATATATAGCATGTGGGGTCAACAGTGCGCGCAATCCATTTTTGCGCTGCCGTCAAACACGTAACAAGCACGCCATGGAAGCAAGAGTGGACAGTGATCTTCTGAAGGCGGGGGTTCATTGTAATCTAATTTACCAGCCAAAAATGAGCCAGTAAGGTTCCACACCAACAAACGTGACATGAGTAAACGAGCGTAGCTGGCAGTGTTCACTACATACCACATTCTTAGTGGTTTTCCAATGAGTGGTAAACTTTTCTTTATGTCTACGCAGTACTTTGCGTTAAAGAGCGAAATACCAGAATTTGAAACCAGGTGGCCTGCTCTGGCGTAACCACAGACACCATCGTTTTTCTGTTGGCGGTTGGGTGCACCTTTAGTTCCGTCATTATAAAATAAACCAGAGGCACTTAATGAATATTCAAATTTCCGTACCTAGTGTACACGATTCCCATTATGCTTGGTCTTCTAGATGTTTATTTATGTTAACACATGCAAGTACACGTATGCAAATCGTTTCTATCAAACAACTAACTATATCATAATGGGCAGTCGTTGCCTTGTGAAAACAGCAAACACACCAGCAATGACCACCAAATACTGGCTGTTCTAATTAATTACTTCTTTGTTATTAACAACTAAACACTAACATCATAGTCCTTCTGAAATACAGTTAAATTCAGTAACAGCATGGAAGATTATATTTGTCACAAGTGGGCTATGTTAAACTACTGATAACTGCATATAATCTAGCCTCATAACAGCTGGACATCTGTTGCCAATCTCAGTTTTTATCAGATTCAACGCGTTGTGCTTATATGCATTGTTCGAAAGGTCGATCATAATACTCCAATCCGCTATGCTACCATTTTTTATTGTTAACGCCACATAGGTTTCAACCAGTCAGAATGGGCATGACGCCGCAAGATGCGTGATCACGAGACATTCTCACGAAATTTCCGCGTCGAGTTTGTTCTTGTGGTTGATCACTAGAAGCACGCCCAAATTAGTAGTGAATTTCACGGGTAGTCAGTCTAATCAAATTACACCTTTCGGTGGTATTTAACGCATAGCATGTGTTTTGGTGAGCAAAATTTCGGGCCACGCATGCTCACCAATTCGTATTTTGTCAACGGTTCACAAGAGATGAAACACGAAATCGTGCTTTAGAATAGGTCGGCGTTCTTTCGGTTTAATTAAAAATGAAACGACAACTACAGAATATCTAATGTAAACTCCACTTTTACAAACCGGTCAGTGATGTTTGTTCGCTTTATACTCCACAGATTTAACAAATGAGACGGTTCGGTTCAGCGAGGTTCGTTGCAACACGTTTTCTTTTGGAGCTCAGATTCCATTGAGTGCAACATTGTCAGAAAGCAGCATGAAGCGTGCTGTGGAGATGCGATAGGAATCTCTGTGGATGTTTGCCTTTCCCAAATATGCATAACTAGCTTACGGACAATGAAGTGTCAGTGAGTAAATATATGTAAATTACTAACACAACGGTATCATTCTTATAAGGGACGTGAAACTTCAATGTGGAATACGTCATGAAGTGGTCAACAGAAAAACGATGGCCCACCCCGACTCCTTCCAGTAACTGTTAGGCCTGTTTCCATGTGCGACGCTGACTATGAGGCCCCACCCATGCGTGTCAACTTAATCCAACTGTTAACAATGGCTCTTCCTGCTCCTAGCTATACGATTTGCCACTCACCTAGACTACTTATCGTAATTACCAACGAACTAATCCAACGACCAAAGGTTGTCTTCCGCATCTATGCAGTTTGTCCACCTGTTCAGCCCATGCCTGAAAAATACACAATCACAATCAGCGAATCATATTTCTACTTATTGGTTTCATTGATACAAACGTATTATGTTGTCAATTCTGGCCACAGGTTTAGGACGCCGCTTTTGCTAGACAAGTTTTATAGAAGAAAAATGTATAATCAATTACGACTCGCAGGTGCTCGTATATATAGCACGCAATTAAACAAAGCTGCAGAGACCAACCTGTTTATACCATTTAGTCGTGAAACCAAGTGGTATAGACTTGCGCCCTAGAATAAAAATAAGCTTCTACATCTCCGATACACATAAGTTTGAAGCTGCTTGCTATTTCGGGCTACATTAAGGCCCCATTAAATGTCTGTCACATAGGTTTGGGTCTCATCCAACGCATCGCTTATGCCAAATTATTGCAAGCCATCTTCACTTCCACAATCATTTGTACAGTATTCTAAGATACGTGCTACCAAGGCAACCACAACTAATGCAAGGTTTACTATGTCTTTTGCCAAGGAACAACCTTCAATATACATCCAGGTTAATGTACACCACCAAAATTCCTCCACTTTCACTTTTGTCCTTCAAGTACTCGGTCGGCCGTGACTACCTATGATCCATTCACTCGATGTGCTTTGCAGGCCATCAATACAGTCCTATCTGATTGACCGTTTTGGCCTTACTAATGCGCCTTAACGTGCTGGATACATTCTTCAATGGAAGTCCTTGGTGCAAAAACCGAAAAATAGTTTTCTTAATGTCTCGTCACTGACTTGCCGATGCCACCTACACGAGCTATGATTCTGAGACAACGGCTGTCAAACAACTGAAGACGTCTTAGTTCCGCTACTCGGACAGGCAATGTCTCGCAGCCATTCAAGAAAACAGCTTGTACTGCAGCCTGATATACTCGCTCCTTGATATTCAGGAATATACCGCTTTGACTCCATAGGTGCTACGGGGACTGGTGAAATCTACCCTTACATTCACTTCCTCTCCGGATCGCGGTAGTGTTCAACTCACGTAATAAATTCAAGATAAATAAGTCGGAAGTCCTACTTCCGTCGCTAATCTACTATATACAAATCTATCTTATCCTGTCTCGTTTAGTCACTCGTTGTCACCACCCTAATTGTGGTAAAACTAAGTGCTTATTTCTATCAGTGCACTTTATTCTATCGGATGTCTCCTCAATCATAACCGGGTTTGTGATTTACACCTACAGCTATCTGTGACCAGATCAGAAAAATATCTGCGATCGTATGTCGGCTTTGTTCCACATCTGTAGATTCACTCGGCCAAATGAAAATATCCCGTTGCTTGAAGAATTGCATACCTCAGCTCAAACACCTCAAACATGGCGTCCGTTACGGGCCGTCCAGAAACCAGAGGATATCAGTGCAATGATGGCATGGCACTGTTACACTCAGTTTGATAGCAAACCCGTAACCATTGCCTTCCCTATCTTGACTGTACCTTATCGATGACTTGTTCCGCTACCTGCAACTACAAACAAACTCATAATTTATTCTGACTGTAACCTGATGTCATGCATGCTTGCATGCTAATCACCAGATGGAAAAAAAGATTATTATTATAAACTCAAAATTTGTGAGGAAAAGGTGCACAACAAAATGCGGAATAGCCTTGATTGGTTCTTCCATAAACACATTAAACACTTTCACCTTGTCCCCCTCTTTGAAGACAAGGGCGGCGTCTGCATAATCCACATTGACAAGATTTTTAACAGAAGATATTTGAAGACATATTTGAAGAATATTTGAAGACATTTCAGCGTTCCTCTCATTCTCTTATCGATCACGAAATTTAGTTGGAATAGAGAGATGACACCCTTGAAGGACATCGCTTTGTGTGCTTTTGGGGCTCTCCACATGCTTGCATACAATATCCGCCCCCTCCGCACCTCCTGTCCACAACGACGAAAAAGACTGCAGGGTTGATAACTCTCATTTCAGCTGCACGTCCTCTCCATAGAGATAATCCCATTGTATTCCAAAGCTCATTATCCACCTTTGGAGATGCAAGAAAGGGAAAACTAAAATGGAAGCGGCTTTTGTCGGACGCCTGTATTTCCGGCCAGAGCTTGGCTTGCTTGTAGCACATATCCCACGCAATCCCAAATGAGTGGAAAAATTCTTTGAACTAAGGGGGAAAATGGTGTCAGAGACTAACTTAATACACGCAGTATGATGCCTCAGAGGCGATTCGTTTCGCAAAGCTCCATGCTTTCCTTTATACTACCGTGAGGACATCTGATCGTATAACCACGCATCTCCACCAGAAAATCTCTTTTTTTCTAATCTCATATCCCTGCAAGCACCGGGCTACCTTGGTTGCGCACAATTCAGCCAATGCAAAGCCCTCATAATCGAAAATGCCCACACTCATTGACCGCATACTTATTACCTGAACGTGAATATCGATTATCGTTTTCGAAATCGTACGGTCTCGTTTTACTGCAGTCGTTAGGAATTGTGATCCCTTTTAGCTACTTGTTATTTCGAGCCGCAGTCTGACTCACACAGTGGTGCTTTCTAGCAGATAATCATGAAAAGTTTTCTTATTTAAGGCCCCAATGTGAACATAGTTTTCTTATTTCCTCGATTAAATGGGGAAAATGAACCACCGTGCGCCCTCGTCGGACCCAAGAATATCCTTCATCCATGTTGGTCTTAATTCCCAGGTTAATCCTATCTGCAACGAAAAATCCAAACGACTCACCCAAGATGTTTATGTACGGGTTGTTCACAAACCCGAATACGACGCCTCGATAACGGTACTGCAACTCTCATACTCAGTGTGACGGCTTGCTTTTAATTCACCAAATTTCTGTATTTTCTGGAACAGTACGTTATGTTCCCCCGGAAGCCCGTCCCAATTCGTTTAACTTGTGCAGAAACTTGAAAACACTGAGAGCTATATGGCTTTTTATACTTGTTCTACCCATAAACCCACTAATTCAACGACACTATCAGGGTTTCGGTATACTCTTGCAGTTTAAACCTTGCCGTGCGCCCCATATAGCGTGTGCTGGCCACCATAGGTAATGCTTTAAGCTAACCAGCTGTGGCAGAACACTTGACTATGTTTAGCGGCACGCCTGCCGCTACGACAAAAGATTTTTCCTAAATCAGTTGCAAATGACTGCTCCGCTTTGGGTTTCCGCAAAATGAAGGGCGCAATTATTGTTCGTGTAGCCTTGAGATTATTTCCAAATCCAGTGAAGGAAAAAGCACATTAAGAATTTAGCTCTTCCACAGTATTTTGGTAGGGTAGACTTTTCTTAACTTGGATCCCATGAGGATTGGTATGACGCGGATCATTTCCGACAGTTGTTGTTCATTGTGTTCATCAATTAATATAATGTAGCTTACAATGGAGTCTTTTGGAGCAGCACGCATAGTAGAAGTACGGGTGAGCTTAATACATTTGTCAAACTTCTGTGCCATGATAGTGGACATAACCGAGTAAACTAGGCATCCACCGTTAGGGACGACTCGCTTTATCGGCAGTAACCCCATTTTTTGCACTACAACTCACCTGAAGTGGCTTATGTGTAGTGAGCAAATTGATCTGCCTTACGAAACAAGATATACTTCCTTGAGGAAAACGCCGGGTGTGGTGTTTATCAGACAACGGTACCCAGTCGATGATCGCTTTGATTCAGTGCAGTAGATGTGGTGAGCAACAACACGGCAAATAAATAAAGTTTCAGCACCGATGTGGTCACCGGGTATCGTTAAAGTGTATCTATTAGTGGAGTTTTCTAGACCTAGTAAGTGGGGCCCAAATGCGGTCCCCATATCTGTCGATGTCATAGGCAATAAGAACTTGACATGAAACTACAAAAGGCTACAAGACTTGAAAGAAAATGTGGGAGGAGCACCTAAGTGATGGAAACTGAGGCCCCTAATGATGAAAAGAATTGTTCACTCGGTGTCAT
>NW_008752075.1:0-9400 GCF_000715545.1 Opisthorchis viverrini | reverse complement strand
TGCCACGACATGGCAGGCCGGTTTGAACTATGGCCCGGAACCGTCACTAGGGCTTCATGGCCTTGGGCTATGGCGGATAGCCACGGAAAGCTATGTGGGGGTGATGTAGTGGGGCAAAAATATATTACGGACAAATGGTAGCAGGAAACGCGGAATTACAGTGTACAGTGAAGCTTATGCGACTCACTAGTGTTGCAGATGAAGCAGGGTCGAGTGTAAAAGTTACTTGGGAAACGAGTTCACGCAAACAGAGCAATAATTGACTCAGTTGGTGAGGAGTACGAATAAAAGCCGCCGAGATCTTTACATCTGACAGATTGCAATGAACGCCTTCCGGTGGTGGCCGCTGTACGTTGGAAACCAGCACCACAGTTGGGTGGGTATTATTTCCAGTCCATCTGTACAACGATGTTGTCTAGTGGAACGATCGGTACTGGGTACAGAACGAAACGCAGGGAGCCGGCCTTACTCATGGTCCACAAGACGCCTCTGGCGGAATATCCCATAGACTTGAACGAAAAATTTGACACAACACCACGGGTGAGGTAGAGCACCTGCATGGCCCTGATGTGAACATAGACGCACATAAACTATAGCAAAGTATCAGCTCGGGGTTTTTCTATCTACGCAAAAGGGTCCACGCCTGTTTTAAATGGAGTTTCGAACGAGTGGTGAAGCAGGCTGTATAGGATTACGAACTGTATTGTATTGGTAGTAGCCCCCTACGAGCCGATATCGGGCGGGTGACCGGAGCATCTTGCGCGATTTTTTGGTTGACACACAAAGTGGTAAGGTCATCTGAGTGGTAGTGGGGATTTCATCGAAGATAAAAATAGAAAGAGCGGAGGATGATCCTGAGGAAACCACCCTGAGTGTGTCTGTACGCAGGGTCACTGATACGAAAGTGAAATATTCGGTTGGTGAAAGATGATGACGTTCAGTAAAATAATAGGCTATCGATGCCAAATTTCTACAAACTCCCTATGAAGGCATCGTGCAGGATTCTGCCATAGGCCATCGAAAAATCTAAGTAGATGTCGTAGATACATATACTCAGTTTGTTCGCGTTTGTAAGGTCTGAGTGAGGGAGAATTAGTCCATTGTGACAGAGACAAAATGGGATAAAACCACCTTGATTAGATTGCTGCAACCTTCCAGAAAAGCGGAACCCCAGAAGATATTTACATTGCTATTTCAATCTACAGCAACTGACAGCAGTAATTACTGGATGGCAGCCGTATGAGTCATGAAGGAGCCCTCCCTCATCTATGAGGCAAACAATGGTAGATTTGCGGGACATAGGTGGAGGACATGGAGGATAAGCAAAGAGCTCCCTGTTGTTGAAAGATGAGAACGGCTGTACATCATTTTTATTTTTGGACAGAAGATTCCCAAGGCCACAACTGGTTAGGCGTAACTGGATTTACGGAGTTTTGAAATCAGATGATGTTGAGGGACCCAAAGGATTGAAGGCAGAAGGGTTGAGAATTGTGCAATGAAATGCGTATCTCAGCGTTCTCTTATTGAATCGCACGCCCTGGCCGTTCTAATGAGCTTGCACGAAGTGGTAGCGGCTCTAAAGTGGTCGTGCTCCGGGATTGACTGCAACGAAATTGGGTATAGAACGCTGCGCAGGTAGGATTCATTTTCAGTTAGTTTACGTGATGAGGGCAAGGTGCGAAGAAGCCTATTTCTTAAGCGATTTTGCATGTTGAATGAGGTTCACAGTTGCAATCGGCATGGTGTCAGATGCATTTTCCGGAATATTTTACATAATGAAGATTTCACCAGTAGAGATGAGACACAGAAGAATCCGCTCTAGTAGGAACATGGTGGAACTGACTATTCTGAGAAGGACATGCGCGGATAAAACAGGGGAGGACTCAGATGCTAGTTATTGGTGGGGAATATTGGGTGAAAGTTCATAAACCTCGGTTGTGCAACCGGGAATGATCTAAGCAAAAACTATTATAGCCTTTTTGAGAGTTGGAGTTGACCGAAAATCAGTTGGTAGTTTCAAATGAAAAGACAGAAGCTGTACTAAGTCATGACATTTCCATCCTGCTTCTCCTGTTTGCGTGCGGATTTCAGCAAGTAGAGCCATTCCGGACGATTGATCCCAGCCGGAAAGATCGCGAAGTGGTGATACGCAGACGGGCAGGGCAGAGGTTGGCGAGCAGTTTGTTCAGGTTGAGCGGACCTGGAGAACGAGAATGGGCGCGAATAAAAACCACATTGGATGGTAGATTGCATAAAGGGTGGTGGGTTCACGATTGACGAATGAAGGGATCGCCATAAGGATGATCATGAGGCCATGTAGAATACAGTTTTTTGAGGTGGGTTGATTAAAAATACCCTCAGCAAATGAGCAGCCGTCGGAGTTTGGCGGCTGGATAATTAGTGGGTGGTGGACGTGGAAATATGGACCGGCCCACTAGCAACGTGATCGACTGAGGGTTTCGTCGAATTTTTCAGTGACCGTGATAGAACCTGGTTCATTTTTACTACCGTGGGGTGAGCGGGATCTTCTACTGTGCCACTTCTGATGGTTTATCCACTTTGACGAAAGGCATGCCTGGATAATAGAGATTTGGATGTCGGGAACCGACGTGGTTCTTATTACCGTGAATGGTTAGTTTTGATCGACTGAGGGTTTCGTCGAATTTTTCAGTGACCGTGATTAAACCCTGGTCATTTTTACTACCGTGGGGTGAGCGGGATCTTCTACTGTGCCACTTCTGATGGTTTATCCACTTTGACGAAAGGCATGCCTGTATAATAGAGATTTGGATGTCGGGAACCGACGTGGTTCTTATTACCGTGAATGGTTAGTTTTGATTAGCTATGGGGTGTACTTTTTCGGCTGATGTCGGACTAGGCGATTGTGTGTGGCCGATGAATTCACGACGTAGATAGACGCTTCCATCCAACCTGGCCTAAGTGAGAGGCGCCAACCTCATTCTGATGCTTGTGGCTTAAGCTGATTCCCCGAGAGCTCTTAGTAATCCCGTGCTTGCAACGGTTACTGGCTTTGGTTCGAGGCTGTGAAATATCAAGTGAAACATGCCATAGAGATGGTAGTTCAGTTATCCCAGGGTGCTATTTCCCTCACTCTTGAATTCGCAGCAAGTTACCCCCGTGCCACCTGTATCTCACCGTCACCAATATCCGCGCCAATTTTAGTGGCTTCCTATTTGCATCCGGGAATTCTCATTTTTCTATGACTGTCCCATCTTCACATATTACTATGCAACCGGCGTCTGGTATGCTTTTATTCCGCTGTAGTGTCGCTTGGCGACTTGCCACGAGCAGTTGGATAGTCCGACCTTGGAAAGCGACCTTCCTCTTCACAACTGGGGCGGACGTGGTGGGTGGTATATAGGTGGACATTCAGTCTTGTCTCGAAGAACAGGCTATTTTGGTTAACTTTAGGTGGGAGTCTGTGGATGCCAGCGAAGAGTGGAAATTGTTCGTAGTCTGTATAGGAAATCTTGGACCAAACGAGAGGCCTCGTATGATCATATTTCTGGGATATCTTCTGTACCAAAAAAGGCGGACGTAGTGTTTCGAGAAAGTGCGGTGCCGGATCCCCGCCACCCGAATGACTGGCAATTCTTCATGCGCACAATTGAGCATAATAACTAGAAAAGCAATAGAAGCAGTGACATCGGTTAGGTGATGGGAGGTTACACGGTTCGCCTTGTTAGCTCAAAATACCACTGGAAACAGTATGATAGGCGATTAATTGCACTTGTTGACCTCGGTTTTGCTATTGTGATGTTGCCTGGCGCAAAGACTTTTGAAAGGGGTTGGTCAGGTTTGGACTGAGAAGAAAGTTGTTGCTTGGATGCTATGGAAGAGGTGAGCGGAGAAATATTGGGTGTGAGCATAGAGAGAAGTGATGCACATCACTTAGTGGAAGCTCAGCGGTGACAACGGCTATTGGGTAAACAGGTTCTAGGAGAAACCACAGGATATTGTGGGTCATCAACTCGAGCGGCCATCGCATTCACGGATTCACGGATCGATACACAGAATCGATGCTTTCGCCCAAGATTACCGGGTCGGTTTTGTACCCGCCATTCAGCGGCTGTCATTCACCTAAAAGGCACAAGTGAAAAAGGATGTGGCGCTGCACTTAATGTTCTCTTGCCAGCGCGAGGATTCGCATAAATAAATGTCTAGTAGTGCTTTGAACTGGGTTGTAGAAGGAGCGTGGACAACCGTCGGAGGAAGGTTATTCCAAGCAACTACTACCCGAAATGAGAAAAATTTTGTTCCAATAATTTGCGCGCTCTGAGCTTCAAAATATTTTTACTATGTCCTCGCCGTGTGAATGCTGTGTCAACGGTGAAAGACCTGTTTGCCAAGCTGTGGTCACACAGGGCACAGGTAAGAATTAGGTCCCCTCGGAGGCGACGATTCTCCGGAGGAAGTAGTTCAAGCATCGCAAGACACGTTTCGTAGTCCACGGATTTCAGGCCAACAACCATTTTCGTAGCGGCTCGCCGGACAAGCTCAACGAGGGTGACGGCTTTAGTACGTCCAGGAGCGGTCCGACATAGGCCCCATAGAGTATTTGAGAGTCCATGCGAATGATACGGGAGAAGGCGCACCGAATCATCCGTAAAATGCCTTTTGGGTCGATTTCTCATGGTGTAGTGAGCAGGACAAGTTTGAGGAGACCGAGATACTCAAATCCTTTTTGGCGTTTATCCTCATGATGATTTCTGGTCCTTTATCACCATGCATGACAAAGGCATTCGCTGAGTCACCTCCAAATGACATTGATGCACTTTTTGTCATTCAGAGGAAGGTGCCAGTCCAACGACCACTGCTTTACAGCGTCTACATCCATTTGGATCCCACCAGCATTGGAACTCCAAGATTTCAAGTCGTCCGCAAAATGTAGACATGGGCTTGCAAGAACATCTGGAAGTTCGTTGACGTATATCAGAAACAGCACTGGTCCCAGGACGGAGCCTTGGGGAACTCCAATAGATACCGGCACTGGAGAAGAGTAGGTCGAGCCTATTCTCACTCGGAATGATCTGTTTGATAGGAACGCCTTGATCCAGCGAAGGATTTTCCCTTGAATCCCGTAAGACTCAAGTTTTTGGGGCAGCGGGACGTGTGGGACCCTATCAAATGCTTTTGAGAAGTCGGAAAATATGGAATCCGATATAAGTTCTTCGTCCCTGGATTGGGTTAGGCTGTCCATAAACACGAGCATGTTTGTCACACAAGAGCGGTGCGGGAGAAATCCGTGTTGAGCTGGAGATATCGGGTTGCTGGAATTAAGGTGATCTAGGATGGCTCGCTTCAGAATACGTTCCATCGCCTTGCACGGCACGCTAATGGGGCTTATAAGCCTGTAGCTGCCAGGCGATAGTCGGTCACCAGTTTTGTAGATTGGCGTGGCAATCTCTTCCTTCCAAGCAGAGGGAAGGCCTTCGTCAAGTGACTGACGAAAAACCAGGTGTAGATGATTTGTTAGTGTAGAGGACGTTTCATTCAGGATCCTTGGACGAACCTAGTCGGGGCCTAACGCGCAGAATGGATTGGTCTTGTGCAAGAGTTGACGAATGTCCTATACAGTGAGGACCAAGTCGGTTAGATCTGTTCGTCATTACGCCTTGGCAAGAGTGGATTTGACGAGGACGCTGTGGCTGAATAGAGACCTGCATAGTTTTCTCTGTAAGTTTCAGATACCACTGTCGGGTCACTCATGGATTCCCAAGTCCTGTCCCCCAAGGAGAACGCGGATGGCTTATCTCTGGGTCGATGTCTCGTATTTGAACAGTATGTTTTTGTTTTTCAGAGCGAGGCCTAGTTTGGCGGCTTGTTTTCGTATGTTCCATTGGCGGATTTCCGCCTTAAAGCGGTTCCGCATTTTACGAAATGCCAGCTCATCTTCTGTATACCCTGAAGTCGACTTTTCGAAAAAAGTTGGGACCTTTCCTTTTTCCAGAAGTCGCCAAATCCTTTTGGGCAGCCTGCGGCTCATCCGAGTGCGTGCTGGTTTTTTGGGACGAACCTCGCGTCAGCCTCGTGAACTTTCTGGAAAATGGTTCCATTTTTCTGCCGCATTTTCTTCGCTTGGTACTAGCAGCCCTGTATGATACAGTGGTCGAACTGTATACCGACGGTCTTTCCGAGGAAACCCCAACAAGTGAGTGGAGCTGGGCCTCCAGCAGCCAGCTTCGTTGTAGATTTTATTGGGCACTGTTGAGAAGCAACGAAGTGAACTGGTGTAAGGACTTTGCTCATGTACGAAAAGGGAACAATAATGGGATGACATAGAAAACGACGAGAAGAGTTATAGGACAGACAGGAAAAAAGACACTTAGGCGTTCCGTCACACGTGAAAAGGGGAAACTGAAAAAGGGAAAAATGAATAAAACTTAAAAAAATTTCTGACGTGACACACTACTCACAGGCTGCTGAAAACCATTCGACAGCCCAAAACCAGTTTCGATCTTCTCGGGAGTCATGAGGTGGGTATTTCCTGGTTAAGCTGCTTGTTATGACTCCGGCCATTTACCCAACCGCCCAAGGTCACTCATGGCCAGCAACGGTTTTCTAGTTTTAGTTCATGTCAGCCAACTGAGTCACTGAATTACTCGGACCTCATGCCTATTGTTCCCTACAAGTTGCAAAAGAAACATATTATCATTATTTAATCGAGTACCTCCCAGGCAATTCTTCATGCGCACAATTGAGCATAATAACTAGAAAAGCAATAGAAGCAGTGACATCGGTTAGGTGATGGGAGGTTACACGGTTCGCCTTGTTAGCTCAAAATACCACTGGAAACAGTATGATAGGCGATTAATTGCACTTGTTGACCTCGGTTTTGCTATTGTGATGTTGCCTGCGCAAAGACGTTTTGAAAGGGGTTGGTCAGGTTTGGACTGAGAAGAAAGTTGTTGCTTGGATGCTATGGAAGAGGTGAGCGGAGAAATATTGGCTGTGAGCATAGAGAGAAGTGATGCACATCACTTAGTGGAAGCTCAGCGGTGACAACGGCTATTGGGTAAACAGGTTCTAGGAGAAACCACAGGATATTGTGGGTCATCAACTCGAGCGGCCATCGCATTCACGGATTCACGGATCGATACACAGAATCGATGCTTTCGCCCAAGATTACCGGGTCGGTTTTGTACCCGCCATTCAGCGGCTGTCATTCACCTAAAAGGCACAAGTGAAAAAGGATGTAGCGCTGCACTTAATGTTCTCTTGCCAGCGCGAGGATTCGCATAAATAAATGTCTAGTAGTGCTTTGAACTGGGTTGTAGAAGGAGCGTGGACAACCGTCGGAGGAAGGTTATTCCAAGCAACTACTACCCGAAATGAGAAAAATTTTGTTCCAATAATTTGCGCGCTCTGAGCTTCAAAATATTTTTACTATGTCCTCGCCGTGTGAATGCTGTGTCAACGGTGAAAGACCTGTTTGCCAAGCTGTGGTCACACAGGGCACAGGTAAGAATTAGGTCCCCTCGGAGGCGACGATTCTCCGGAGGAAGTAGTTCAAGCATCGCAAGACACGTTTCGTAGTCCACGGATTTCAGGCCAACAACCATTTTCGTAGCGGCTCGCCGGACAAGCTCAACGAGGGTGACGGCTTTAGTACGTCCAGGAGCGGTCCGACATAGGCCCCATAGAGTATTTGAGAGTCCATGCGAATGATACGGGAGAAGGCGCACCGAATCATCCGTAAAATGCCTTTTGGGTCGATTTCTCATGGTGTAGTGAGCAGGACAAGTTTGAGGAGACCGAGATACTCAAATCCTTTTTGGCGTTTATCCTCATGATGATTTCTGGTCCTTTATCACCATGCATGACAAAGGCATTCGCTGAGTCACCTCCAAATGACATTGATGCACTTTTTGTCATTCAGAGGAAGGTGCCAGTCCAACGACCACTGCTTTACAGCGTCTACATCCATTTGGATCCCACCAGCATTGGAACTCCAAGATTTCAAGTCGTCCGCAAAATGTAGACATGGGCTTGCAAGAACATCTGGAAGTTCGTTGACGTATATCAGAAACAGCACTGGTCCCAGGACGGAGCCTTGGGGAACTCCAATAGATACCGGCACTGGAGAAGAGTAGGTCGAGCCTATTCTCACTCGGAATGATCTGTTTGATAGGAACGCCTTGATCCAGCGAAGGATTTTCCCTTGAATCCCGTAAGACTCAAGTTTTTGGGGCAGCGGGACGTGTGGGACCCTATCAAATGCTTTTGAGAAGTCGGAAAATATGGAATCCGATATAAGTTCTTCGTCCCTGGATTGGGTTAGGCTGTCCATAAACACGAGCATGTTTGTCACACAAGAGCGGTGCGGGAGAAATCCGTGTTGAGCTGGAGATATCGGGTTGCTGGAATTAAGGTGATCTAGGATGGCTCGCTTCAGAATACGTTCCATCGCCTTGCACGGCACGCTAATGGGGCTTATAAGCCTGTAGCTGCCAGGCGATAGTCGGTCACCAGTTTTGTAGATTGGCGTGGCAATCTCTTCCTTCCAAGCAGAGGGAAGGCCTTCGTCAAGTGACTGACGAAAAACCAGGTGTAGATGATTTGTTAGTGTAGAGGACGTTTCATTCAGGATCCTTGGACGAACCTAGTCGGGGCCTAACGCGCAGAATGGATTGGTCTTGTGCAAGAGTTGACGAATGTCCTATACAGTGAAGACCAAGTCGGTTAGATCTGTTCGTCATTACGCCTTGGCAAGAGTGGATTTGACGAGGACGCTGTGGCTGAATAGAGACCTGCATAGTTTTCTCTGTAAGTTTCAGATACCACTGTCGGGTCACTCATGGATTCCCAAGTCCTGTCCCCCAAGGAGAACGCGGATGGCTTATCTCTGGGTCGATGTCTCGTATTTGAACAGTATGTTTTTGTTTTTCAGAGCGAGGCCTAGTTTGGCGGCTTGTTTTCGTATGTTCCATTGGCGGATTTCCGCCTTAAAGCGGTTCCGCATTTTACGAAATGCCAGCTCATCTTCTGTATACCCTGAAGTCGACTTTTCGAAAAAAGTTGGGACCTTTCCTTTTTCCAGAAGTCGCCAAATCCTTTTGGGCAGCCTGCGGCTCATCCGAGTGCGTGCTGGTTTTTTGGGACGAACCTCGCGTCAGCCTCGTGAACTTTCTGGAAAATGGTTCCATTTTTCTGCCGCATTTTCTTCGCTTGGTACTAGCAGCCCTGTATGATACAGTGGTCGAACTGTATACCGACGGTCTTTCCGAGGAAACCCCAACAAGTGAGTGGAGCTGGGCCTCCAGCAGCCAGCTTCGTTGTAGATTTTATTGGGCACTGTTGAGAAGCAACGAAGTGAACTGGTGTAAGGACTTTGCTCATGTACGAAAAGGGAACAATGATGGGATGACATAGAAAACGA
>NW_008752074.1:406519-408565 GCF_000715545.1 Opisthorchis viverrini | reverse complement strand
GACTTTGCACTTTGAAGCTGCAAGGCGCACGTCAAATGATGGTATGATAGCAGTCAGATTATTCAACATGGCTTGTGCTTCGCTATGGTCTTCAAAGATGAGGGCGATGTCATCTGCGTACTCCGGGTCGACCAGGCCCTCGCCAGCAACAATTTGGACGCCGGGGTTCTGAAAACCATCCAGTGTTCGCTTCATTATTTCATCGATGACGAAGTTGAACACGAATGGAGAGAGTGGACATCCTTGTCTGACACAACTTTTTGTAAGGAAGCTTTTGGAGAGCTAACCATACACCCTCATCCGCGCAGAAGTATGTGAATATAGGGATCGGATTATGTTTACAAACTTCTGGGGCATACCCTGTTGAGCGAGTGTAGTTAACAGAAATGATCGATCAACAGAATAGAACGCACCCTTGAAGTCAAGGAATACCAAGATTGTGGATCGTCTGTACATGCGGCGTTGCTTTAACGCCTGACGGAGTGTGAAGATGTGGCCAACGCAGCATCTACCCAATCGAAATCCTGCTTGCTTCTCACGAGTCATGACCGCGCGTTCCGCCATCAGGCGATGAGGAATCAGTGACGCCAGAAGCCTTGTTACAACAGGCGTCGAAATAACACCTCTGTGGTCGGTACATTCACTGCGAGTACCCTTTTTTGTGGATGGGCATTACCATCGATTCAACCCAGTTGTCTGGCACGGCCCCCTTCTCCAAGAGGGACATAAATAGGCTCTGGCTAATGAATGCACCGCCATCCTCGAGAAGAGTAGGTGGAGCGTCGTCAGGATCATCAGCACGATGACGCTTGATTGAGGAACTACATTCAGACACGTCTACACTTCTGAGACTAAAGGCGGCTCCATAATAATAATAGTGTTTATTTCCAACTTGTGGGTAGCATACAGTCTGGCATGATCACGCGTTTACAGTCAGAATGGGACATGACTAGGGAGTTGCGGGTAATGGGGATTGCGCGAAAAAAGGACAATGTCATAAGCAGTGGGAAGTATTCGATGAAATAATATTAAGTTTCTTTCGCAACTAGCAGGTCCACCTTTCCTTTGATTGCCAAGTTTCTGGATTAGAGGTGGCTCGTGGCCAGCTGAATTGCTGCTTGGAGTACTGTGCCCAGCGGTCCAATAGTTGTCCTTTGCTGCATATCGGAGACATTTTGGTTCCTGATTATTTCGATGACAAGGGGTTTCTTTGCATCTACCATTTCTCTGACATTTGGAATCCACCAAGCTTCTTGGTCTGCGAGGACACTCACTTTAACCTGGCGTCGGATAAGGCGCCGGGTGGAGTTGTGGTGGCGGCCAGTTGGAATCCGGGTCTCCAGTAAAGACACGCTCTCATCAGACATTCGGTGCATAGATGGGCTTGGCTGGAGTATACCGCAAACAGACGTTCCGGCTTTGAGTAGCACTTCGGATGTTTTTTCCCAGGGTTGGTTTATATCCGACACCGTACAGTCCGACAGGCGTTTGAGAAGCTGGTTCTGATAGTTTCTTTTGAATTCTGGGTTCACTAGCTTCTCAATGGCTAAGCGAGGTATGCGCGTTTTGCGTGCACCTGGAAAGCACAATGAAAAGCAGTAGTGCGCAAGTGCATGATCAGAGAAGACGCTGGTGTTCCAGAAGGGGTGGCAGGTGGTGATGAACCGTCTCCAAAGATGTTGTCTATTTGAATTCGCTGCTGGTTTGCTGGTGGTCCCCGCGTTGTCAAACAATTTCCGCGCCTTTTAAGCGAACGACATTCGCTGAACAATAACAAAACCGACCCAGGAAACTTGGTCGAAAGCCTCGATCCTGTGAATTAATCCGTGAAGCGGAAGAACCCACTGGTGTTCACAACACACAGTGCATTCGCGCGTCGAATCAGGCGGACCTTTTGCAGCGGCGCTGTTTGAAGTCGTTCAACAAAGCGCTTGGACCCAACATGTCGCTGCACCCACCAGATACCGCGCAGGCCAACAACCATCCCTCTTGGATTTGGTCATCACCAACGAAAGACACTTCGTTGATCAGGTAACAATTAACGCT
>NW_008752074.1:341136-404506 GCF_000715545.1 Opisthorchis viverrini | reverse complement strand
CATTTAAAACCTTTGGCTCAAAACTCAACCGCCGGGCAAAGGCGTTGGGCTAAAAATGCGAGTACATTACCATTTTTACAGAACACGTTGCCCTACATGTGCCAAACGTCAACCTGGAGGACCAGGAGACTGTGTTCTTCTGACCTGTACCCTTTAACCAACCTGGTATGGGAGAATCAGATAGTATCTCGCGGACACCTCCAGTGTAGCTCAATTGGTCTCCGATATTCACAAACCACCACACCACGGTAAGGTCCGGTCTCATCGTGACGTAGCGAGATACCATAGATCACCTTATTTCCAGAAACCTGTTATCTCCAGGTCAACTCGAACGTTCCCCAAACCGCTCTTGCGTGACGAACATGCCCGTGTTTATCGACAGCTTAACCCAAACCAAGGACGGAGGTCTCATATCGGATGCCATGTTTTCGACTTCTCGAAATTATTTGAAAGGATCCCACACGTCCCGCTGCTCCACAAACGGGATTCAAGGAAAAATCCTTCATTGGATCAAGGCGTTCCCATCAACAGATCACTTCGAGTGAGAATAGACTTGACCTACTCTTCTGCAGGACCGGTCTCCATTGGGGTTACTCGAGACCTGGTCCTGGGACTAGTGCTGTTTCTGCTCTACGTCAACGTCCTTCTAGATGTTCTTGCAAGTCCATGTATACTTCTTGCGGACGAATTGAAACCCCGGAGTTCCAAAGCTAGTGCCCTCGAAATGGATGTAGAAGCTGCAAAGAAGTGGCCGTTGGACCGGCACTTTCCTCTGAATGACAACAAGTGGGTCCATGTGTCCTTCGGGGGACTCATCGAATGCCTTTGTTGTGCGTGGTGAGAATGGACCCGAAAAAATCATGAGGATAGATGCCAAAAAGGATTTGGGCGTCTAAGTCTTCTCAAACTTGTCCTTCTCACTGCACCATGAGAAATCGGCCCAAAAGGCATTCGCCATTTTACGGATGATCCGTGTTACTCGCATGGACTTCCAAATAATCTATGGGGCCTACGTCAGACCGCTCTTAGAATACGCCAACCAAGTTGTTCATTCAGAGTGCACGAAAGACATAACCCTCATTGAGCGTGTCCAGCGAGCCGCTGCGGGAATGCTTGCTGGCCTCAAATCCGTGGACTACGAAACGCGTCTCGTGATGCTTGATCTCCTTCCCTGGAGTATCGTCGTATCCGGGGAGACCTAATTCCTAATTATGCCCTGTTCAAACAAAGCTTGGCAAACAGGTTTTTTTTTACCGCTGACCCAGCAAACACACGGTGGGGACATAGTAGGAAGATTTTCAAGCGCTGAGCGCACATATTCTTTAGGCAAAATTTTTTCTCATTTCGGGTAGCAGGTGCGTGGAACGACCTTCCTCCGGCGGTTGTCCACGCCCCTTCTAGAACCCAGTTCAAAGCACTATTAGACATTTATTTGCGCGAAACCTCTCGCTGCCAAGCATACTACCCCACGCTGAGAACATAAAGAGCAGTGCTACACACTTTAGTCACTTTTGCCTTCCAGGCGAACGACAGCGGTGAACGAACAAGAACAAAACCGATTCGGAAACTCGGGCAAAAGCCTCGATCCTGTGTATCAATCCGTGATTCCGCGAACTGTACCCCTAAGCTTTAACTTGGATGGCAATTATTTCGGCTCTTAAGATATAATCACGCGGCGGTACTTTTTAAGTTGTTTAAACAAAGTCAAGACCCACCATGGGCGCAGGGCCCACGTTTTTAATGACTGTCATGGATGGGCACCTTTTGTCCGTGAAGGGGACGGGTGATTTTGAGAGAAGTTTTTTCGTCCACATTTTTCTTCTTTGACGCATTTCAAATGGTTTTAAGACAGTATATGGTGAATATTCTCGTACTTTTCATCTGCCTCAACTCCCAAAATAGCAACAATTTGATAGTTTTATACGGAGAAGCGTTCTTCAGTTGTGGCAAGCGTCCCTGCGGAATAAGTCAAGGCGGCACAATTCGTCAAAAGTAGTACTTGTGTCGTCATTTGTTTGTACCTAATAGCGCACGTTGTACTGTTCATCCGGCAAGATTCCATGCTCGCCGATTAAAGAGCTGTTTGATGGTAACTTCCTATAAACTAGAGCGCAGCCATCCACGTTGCCAGTTTATTTCTGGCAGGCTCGCCATCAACCGGCGCCTGACGAATGATGAAGTGGAGGGGTATTGAACCCTTGTGAAGTATGGTGCTCCGTCGTAGAAGATTTCGAAACTCGTCACTGATCATTTTTGGGAGATACGTACTGTCCAGGATGCGTAAAATTATGACGTCAAGCGCAGCCTCAGTTAGTAAATATGTCGGTGGTTACCTTTAGTTTGTTTTTTAGATGAAATATCGTTTATTATGACCAGGCTTCGAGACCGTGGTCGCGTACTGTTGGTGGAATCCAAGAGTGGCATTTTATCCACCTGGGCTCTTCACGTACGCAGCAGATTACACTCCCTCGACGTTCTCCTGATGTTCGAAACATTGGTGGTACACATGAAACCAGCCGTCTAAGGTAACTAATTTTGGAGCCCCTGACCTTCAAGCTGTATACATTTCTGTGACAGATAATGTGGGCATCGGCCGACCAGTAAAGTATGCCTTCGTGGAAAGCGAGCATTGTGCGCCTCTGCGCAAGGTTTTCTACTTGTTCAAGGGTAGGATTGGTGGGATATATTCGGTCAAGACTTTTATCATGGATAAGCGGACGTCGCAGCTGCGGACTTGCAAAGCTGTGTTCGACTGCTGAATAATTTCGCGCTGTTTTCGTGCTCGGCTAGCCAGTTGAAAGCGCGTAAGTTCTATTGCTTTGCTTTAACTCTTGCAACCGGTTTTCAACCACAGACGGCGCATAATTCACGGCATGCCCCGCTTTGATGAGTGACTGTCCATCGGACAGTATTCACGTAGGCTTCAGCACAATTTACTAATTCTGCGGCAGAGTGACCCTGCTTTTCTACTCTATTAGGTTTCCCACTAGTCGTACATCATTCCAAGATAGGCATTCGTGCACAACGCGGGTTAGTACGTTTGTGGTTCGTGATCATTGATTGCCTGGAGAACGCCAACGGACATTTGAAGAAGCGCGTGCATCACGCCGGAAGCTTGGAGCACGCCACTCAGAAGGTCTCTCAGCACAGTTAGTGGCTCATGCGCGAATATGAGATGCACACCAGTTTACTGTGACCGTGAGTTTCCGGGATGAAAACACATGCCGCTAATCAAATCCCAAGGCAAATTGGAACGTGCACGAGAGATATGATATACCATCAGACTGATGGCATCAATTTGAGTGACACGTTGTTAGTAACAGGTGGTTTGCTGTACAGACCCCAAAATGTTCTCACACGGTTAGCTATGCGGCTCAAACCTGCAAGTGTACCTTCTATTAATTTACGTGGCTACCCTGCCCACACCTATTCTCGGTAATCAGAGGCCTTTCTTCCAGTTGCTCTAAGTTGATTAATCAAATATACAGTGCCTAGGTCAGCTTCTAATCCTATCTATCCCGATCTATCTTTGGTTCCAAAGCCAAAGATGTCACCAGTAGAAGGTTTGTACACTCAGCTAAAACGGTTGGTTTTCAAACTAAAGCTAATGGGCCACATAAGTCTGCTAGCTCCATTAAGCATTTGATTGTCCAAACATACCTAATGTTACACCAAAACTCAACCACACAGAACAGCCGGTCTCTGGTGTAGGAGGACAACCGTCGCAATCAGCGTGGAATTCTATACCGACAAACGATGCCCCGTGCGATCTCTGTGGCTAGCTAACTGACTCTGCTGGCTGCAGGTGTCCGCGAGATCAATTATCATACCGCCGTGATTGCTACGACAATGCGTTTTACCCACTGTGAGGATAAGATCTTCAGGTGCGTCCACCAAGTGTGTGCGAGCGCATCAGTTAAACGATTTCCTCCAGTCGCTGGTTTGTCGCACAAACGAAGCCTTCTGTTCATCAAACGGCCAGCTTAAAGAGCATTTTGAGATGTGGATATCAACTGATCCACGGAGGCTTAGACAGACGTGGCCCGTAAGTCTGTTGAGATAGAATTATTCTGCCCAGCTTCGGAGCAGGTGGAAGCAGGTAACTTGAGGCCTACTTACAAGCACAAATTTTGCAGATCTTGCTTTCAAATCCCCAGATGATAAGGATTTTGTATGATGTCTCACGAAATGACCATCTTAAGGGGTTACGTTTATGCGAAAACCGTCATAATTGCGAAATTCTATTTGATGTTATGGGATGCAAAGTATCACCAAATTAAGGTCGCTTCACACAGCACTGCATCAAATGCAGAATCATTGAACCCGGACATTCCTTACCGAGTAGTTATTGATCCCTCATCGCTGATAATGAGAAATACGAATCAGAAAAGTTTGTAAGCAAATAGGTGGGGCCTCATACTCAGCATTGCACGTAGACACAAGCCTAGCAGTTGCGAGAGGTAGTCGAGGTGAGTGAAAAAGCGTACAGCTTGGAGTTTGAAGGGCCGTCGTCGGCCAATGGATTAGGTTACCGTGCATGGGTGAGACCTCATAATGAGCGTCAGGGCGAGTGGCAACGGCCAGCATTATCGTAGTGGCCGCTTCATGATGTATTCCACCTATGAAGCATCATATTCCTATTAGGGGCGTCGTAGTGGTCTGGCTACCAAATAAGTTACTTTAACAGGAGCGTGTGACAAACGAATAAAAAAACAACACTAGATTGGGTATACATTAATAAAAAGGTCAAATTTAACAGACTTGTTGGCAATTGTTCTCTTTAAAATGGTTTGTTACATGCTAATTGATTGACTGTCTGAAACCTGCCTTCATTGAGACACCCACGACCACATCCAGCTAAACTTCTACCCGCACCTACCTAAGATACCCCTACCGCATATCTCACTCCTTCCACTAGTCGATCCGGATGACGTGTCCGTTTCCCTCAGCACTTAGCTGATTACGAAACTTGAAGTGAGCGAACTTTTGATCCATTACTTCCGTTATTTGAGCGTTTTCGCCGTCCACGATCAACGCCTATGGGAAAATGTGCCGTCACGTAAAAGCTATCTAATTTGTCAAATATTGCATGAGGTTATATATATTGCGCTAGATATATCCTGAAGAATACCACAGAGCGTCAAAATATACTGGAAGGCGTATCTAGTGTAAACTGGTAACTAAATACAAATCGGTGGCGATCCTTGAAATTTCGCTCATTTAAACAAAATGCCGTGAGCAAAATATCACCGAAAGGCGCAAGTGGGTTAGACTTAATGACGTTAAAAATCACAACCTCGAAAACTATGTTGTTCCCGTGGGAATAGTCTGAATATGCACACGGTGAGCGGCGATTCATGCTTCCCGTGACCCTGGTCATTTACCCAACAGCCCTGGTTCCTAATTCTCAGCAATTTACACATTTCTTATCATATGTCAGGCGGGTGCAACTTGTTTTTCCCTCTTTCGCGCTGCGTTTTGCCCTTCACCTTCAGATACCAACGATCCGACCTTGCTCGATATTCTCTCCAAAATTTCATTGTTACTGTGCTACCCTGACCGTGCCGGTTTAGTTATGACCACGCCTACCTTGGATATTGCTCACACCGAATTGGCGAATATGTACAGCATATGGAATATTAAAACAAGAGAATAAGGAATAGAGCAATGAATAGAGCATCAGTCATGTTCATCACAGTATGTTACCCGCAAGTTCGGAATAAACATTCTTATTATTATTCATGGTCAGCAATGATTTTTAGCTCTAGTTCATATCAAGCTGATTTCAATGGACTGGTCCTACCTATCGTTCTTGTTTATCTGGTCCCCACATACGCGCTGAAATTTGCGTTATAATCGTGTCTTTCAGGTGGATCCTTCCTTCCCACTGTTTTTTTGCCCGCCAGGTCAGGTTATGGCGACCCGCTCGTGCCTCACTGGCATGTTTCCCACAAGCTGAGAAACAAAACTATGATTTGGAGAAGCGTGTTGTCTCGCTGATGGAGCCATCGACCCAATAACAATTGAGGCGGCAAGGGTAGTCTCACAAGGTGTAAACAACGTCAGATGGCACCAATGTGATCCCGTCACTCGTCATCAGGAATGACAAACACCACTGAAGCCAACAAGCCGTACTGTGATAAACCCTAGGAAGTTTGACGGGAAGTTTGCGCAGTTCGAGCTTACAGTAGCAGTCACCGTAAGAAATAGCTTTATTTGAGGGGCATCAGCAGGTACCAACGTTTTTTGCTACATTCTGGAATGTTGCAGCGATGAAAGACTCCAAATTCATCTTCTCAGTGATTGGCTATTAGGCAGTTAAAGCAGAGCTCACGTTCCTCAGAGTATAGAATGCTGCGTGCATGTATAAGGAATGGTGTTATCATGTGCACGACGGAAGTCAGATTTTCGGAATAAGTGATCTACACTTTCACTGCATACACGGCCAGTACCACTGGAACACTTGTCTTTGCCGGTAGGCTGTTTCAGTGAATTGAACCAAATGAGCAAAGAACAGCTCCTTCCGTTCGTGCATAATATCCTTAGATAAGTTCACCCGTTTAGATTAAGGATGTCTGGATAGCAGCGGAGCGATTCGCTTGAGGTTTGTCGAACAGGTCAGCTTGGCAATGTGAAGAAGATGTGTGGAAGAATTCCACAACCATATAAATCCCATAAAAGTTTCCCTAAATGGTCGAGGTTCATAGCAGCCACGATAAGTCCGATCAGTATATTGTGAACAAAACTCTCAAATATGTCTGGTTGTTATCCGAAAAACTTCTGAAAGATATTTATGGTCACTACAAAGCCAAAGCACAATTCTTCGTAAAAACTTTGGCTTCACCGATGTCCTAATGGAACTGTACTGTATGCAAGCCAAATGTTTGTCGGGAATGTTGACTTGGAAGCCTTCGCGAGCTTCCAAATCTTGCACAGATTCCCGCCAAATCAATGCTCACTACCCTCGGCAACGCCATGGTTTCGGGTGTTGATGGTTGGGGGATTTTCTGGAATGTTCACTTACCAATCTCTTGTTTGAACAGTCGCCCTGGCACCATCGTGTTCATACACTTAGACAATAGGGGGGCAGCGCTGGACTCGAGTTTTGCTCTTATCAAAGCTCATCAGTGCATACCCTTGGCTATGATGGGGTTTCAACTTCGCACACCTGACATGTGACACAAGCGTGCCACACTACTCCACCAGCACATGCTGGACACATAATTTTACGTCTGAACACATGAAAACCTTCGCGCATGAGTGATGTAAGCGCAGAGCGAAACGATGACCCAGGAAAATATCTTGGTTTGTCGATCAATTGGCCCTCAGTTAGGTGGAGCCACAGGTTCCCGTAAAATGCTAAAAACAGTTGGATTGAGCAGTTGCGGAGACTTTTTCACCACGGATAAGTATATCTCTCAAAATATCGTCCCATGTTTTTTGGTGGTACCCTCCGTTTTCAGTTCATCAGATGCGTAATTCTGGGACAATTTCTGATACAGAAGCTCTTATGATTTTTCCTTTAAATCATCTGTCTTTGCCAAATTCCAGTTATCGTAAAATTCCTTATAATTCTTCCCTTAAAAGCTTTTCTCAGACTTGCCACATATTTTCGCAACGTTAATGATTAGTGGGCGATAAAAATTGAGAATGAAGAATGAAGGACTATAAATTGAGATCGGCTAGGGTGTGAATGGGACTAGAGATAAGAACTTATTCAGCAGAAAGCAAGTGGATGTTAGCGTTGCCAGTAGATTTACTCTCAAAATTATGCGACTTGACAGCAGGAGATCGCACATCACGGATCCATGGAAAAAAGACCTTTCTGTATATCCCAGCTAGTTTATGCGCAAAAATGCAAACCTGGTATGACATTTACAAAAGTACATACATGAAGGGAATATTGACTTCAAATTATCGGGTTTTGTCCAAATTGTTGCACTATCCGGTGCAAGCCCGAAGAAAGCCATAAATTGTATTTGGCGAAAATGAAACGATCTACTCGGAGAGTACTGTTGATTGATTTGAGTTATCAACAAGCGTGTACATGCAAAACCTGGTAAAGCAATTAGTCAAAATGTGCGCCCAAAAGGTTTGCGAAAATTGGCCTGACTTGTTGAGGCGTTAAGTTCATGAGAGATTGCGTGCGCGTTTCAAATATCCGAGGTAAACGCAGAAGCTGGTGGGCCAGAATAGGTAGACAGTCAACCAAGTAACCGGCTAAATCCTCCTGGAAGGTAATTCCAAGATGCCGGGTGAATCATTCAGTTGTTTTAAGGCGTTGGTTATGTCACTTCGTTAGATTGTTTCGTAGCAGTTGTTGGGCTCATCGGGCATCCAGCTGAGGAGTGAACTTATTAGTTATGCGGTAAAATGCCCAACCACAGATGGCTGGCTGACATGAGATGGGCTAAACTTCGAGTCTGGCGACTTTTATTTCGCGCAACTGGGGAATATTATAAACTACTGGTTGCAGACGATCATTAGTATTTTGGTGCATCCCTTGTTGATTAAAGTATTTACGTTTTCACACATCTCCACGTTTGGCAAGTACCTTTATCAACCAGTGCGGGCCACTCATCAGAATGACGAGCAAACGGTGCACACGGAATTTGGGCCTTACAAACGCACAGGTGAGCACACAAAGGAACCTGTGACTCACCTGGGTGACAACTATTTCACGTGTAAACCATGATCGTTTTTGGTACTGAATGATACAAGCTACGTGTCTGCTAGTGAAATTGTTGTGAAGATGCCCGATCAGCTCTCATATCGTGGTAACCTCATGGGTTAATTTGATCTGATCATCAAATGACATTTTAATAGGGGGTACTTTGAGATTCTGCACGGGTTTGTTACCTCTGAAAGGACTGACAATCACCCAATAATCTTCTTTGGATTAAACTATTCTCTACAGCTAAAGCGACCCTAAGGTGATTTTTTGATCAGAATGTACACTGATAATTCACTAGGTGGCAGTGTGTACGCAAGTTTTGCACAGACCTCGTTCTTCAATGTAACACGTTTGTGCTTACTTCAAACTCCCCGGAGTTTCAGCCTAGTACATGTTAATTACTTCTTGGATCTCCAGTCCTGTCTTGTTCTCAACTATATTCGTTTGCTTCGAAACACTACACGAACTCAAAGTTGTGCTGTGTGCTTTTTGAAGGTAAATAACAAAATTTTCCCAATACGCCTGAAAAATGTTTTCAACTGTGCATGCAAAAACGCTTAGCCTGAGGGCGTTATCATCGACGCCAATTCTGTAAGACACTATTTCTTATCTAGAATTCCTTCTGAGGAAGACCGACCCCAAACAACGTAAGTGAATATTTTTAACTTTTTTGAAGTGGGTTAAGGATTCCTTGGCAAAATTTGGGACACTTACGTCACCGACGA
The DNA here is from genome assembly GCF_000715545.1 of Opisthorchis viverrini. NCBI lineage: Eukaryota > Metazoa > Platyhelminthes > Trematoda > Opisthorchiida > Opisthorchiidae > Opisthorchis > Opisthorchis viverrini. Next base: position 395,107 of record NW_008752074.1, on the reverse strand, counting down.
ACATTAACTGTGAGCAATACGAGTTCTACAATAATGACAGTTTTATAACGCATATCTGGTTTACAGCAGCATTAAAACGCCAGCATAAATCCTCAGGTTCACTTGAATGATCGCCTAACAATAAAATGTCGCTGTTGCACAATGAAATGACCATAATTTTGCTTCCTCATCCATCTTGGCCGTAAAAACTAGGTCGAGTGATGCTTAAATAGGTAAAAAAAATATTACAGATGGTTGGATTTCTGAATAAGGACTTGATGGCACTCATCTACAGCTTTCTAGGTACACCTCTAGGCATCCCTAAGCTTTCTTTCTGTCAATTTCCCGAAAATTTTCCAACATTTTCCAGTGTCCTTGGTCTGCCTGTAGACAAAATTAGTTTCCAATAACTCCATATATTTCTTCTTTCTTGTAGATTTCGCCCACGCAATCGTCCTCTGTGCAGCATAGAATTAAAACTATTGCGATCGTCAGTTCGATGGCAACGCCAGGTTATCCAGGTGAAGCTTAATCTTAAGGGTAACACAGTAAATATAAGTGAGTACAAACCTCCAGTAAGACTTCAACTGTAGAGGCGGAAAAATTCAAAAAACGGTAGATTTAATAAAACGGAGCTTGGCAGTGCTGTCCAATAACGGACTCGAAGGCTATTTTCCAGGGCCAACGGGTTTTCAGAAGGACATTTATGAGGACAAATGGAGGAGAGAATTAGGCTAGTGAAAAGAAGGGCCCCTCTTAAGAAGTGCTAATTTGAAGCGCCCTGGTGCAACACTATGAATGGCAAGTCTAGATTGGATATTCAACCGGCGTGAATTTCGCTTGCCAGTCGCTTGCATGTCAGCCAATCACAGTGCAAAACACAATTTTATCGGTTCGATTATTCTGTTTCTGAATTGGTAAAGCTTTATTAAATGAACCATGCTCTCCGAAGCAAATAGCAAAAATTCCAGCGCAAACTGAAACGGGGATGCATAGAAGTCAGTGAATCTCATTCACCGAAGCTGTACACCGAAGCTGCTATGCTAAAAACAGGTTTGGTACCGTCGGCGCAGCGCCACTGAGCGGAAAATTCAAATCGAAGCAATCAATGTAACTACTGAACCAGTTTCGCTATCATGCAGCTTTGTACTGATGGCGTTCACTCGCATAGAATCCTGTGCCGTGAAATAAACAAAAGCACTGTACAAAATCACCTGAATCGCCGGATTTAATAAGGGACCTAGGACTGAAAGATTCGTTCATGTGTTCACCGAACGTGACACCACTGTTCACTAACATCCCCTTAACTGAAATGATTAACTACCTATGTAACTACATAGAAGCGAGCAACTTTCAGNCGAGAACTCTTTCTTTGATATACACTGAATGTGCAACGCCCGTCCAATAGCATGCTCTACTGTCGAGTCGATAGCATTTCCATGAGCTCAACAATGGGCCCAATGCTAGCCAATATTTTCATGAGCAAACTTGAAAATGGTTCCTTAAAAGCTGGCGTAGACAGTATGCAATACCACTACCAAAAGGTAGAAGACATCTGTGCAGATTTGAGCAATAGAACCGAGGTGGAATTACTCTAACAACATAAAAGTAAGACCAAAACCGCCATCCAATTCACCTCGTCTGGAGAAACGCTTAGTTATTCCACATCCCAGATGTTGGTCTTGAGCGACGTCACGATGGTACACTGAAACGATTGGTGCACCAAAACCTACTTGGTCCGGGCAGTACATTACTTTTACCGAATTTGTGCCATCAAAGCAGCAAGAAAACCTATCAATAGCCAAGAAAATATGCTCTGATGATGCGCTGTAACAAGAAACCCCAACTCTTACCGAGGTCCTGTGAGACAATGCATTCCTCGACAACTGTATTATAAAACATTTGGACAGGAAATAAATCGAAAACGCTACCGTCACAGTTGGAAGAAAATTGGTTTACATTAGCCTCTCGTTTAGGGCCGACATACTAAACAGAAAATTTTTTTACCAGTTTGAACAAAGTTTTCCCTGTCGCAACATTTCAAACCTGGTTCAGAAACAATCGTCAGTCTAGCTCCCTTAATCTCAAAGATAGAGTGCTAGTCGACGCCCAAAATATGTTCGTGTACTCATTCTCTTGCTGATGTGCAGCGGAATACATCGGACGAACGACTAGGAAAGTCGGCCAAAGAATGGAGGAACACAATTCACAGTGGCTAGCTTTTGAAACTAAGAGGACCATAACAGGCTCAGCAGTACAATACCTAGCAGATATGGCGCACAACGTGATACTCGGCCAAAGCTTTCGCGCTGTATACAAGGCGCTAGTTAATTAGCCCCGATCAGTACAGTAACGCACAATCGCTGTGGCTGAAGCTATCGCCAAACGGCACTGCGACTCGATCTCTTGTTGGTCACCCTATTGGTGACCTGAATTAGTTGCTTTTTGATGAGTAGCCAATGCCGTTTCTCACTTGATTTCCTATTCAAGCACACCAAGCTTATTTGCATGTGTTAAATACTGTTCTCTTAAACTTCGCAACTGTATGAGTTGAAAAACAACCTTGCTCGTCAGCCCATTTGTGAACTTTGGTTCTCTTGACACAAAATGACGATCTCGCGGTTCCTGCTAACCTGTTGGTATTACTGACATTTACAAAGCCGTAAAACTGCGGTTTATATAATTTCGCAAGTCAAAATCTCACCGAAGATAATGAATGCAGTGGCTCATTTTCATCGAATACTTTCATTGTCCTTGGATGACTTGAATTCGCCATCAGCGCGTTTGTCCAAGCTTACGTAACTCGAATTTAGTCTTACTCTCTCTTCTTCGGGAGCAGAAGGATTGGGGAGTAAACCTTCTAACGATCGTATCTAAACAGCCAAAGATGGTCACAGTGTGTTTGCTCTAAATTTCTGAATCACGTGGATGATTCACTAATGTACGAAATCCTTGTCCGTACACTTGAGGTGTTGTTAACACCTGTTTAATACTTGACCGTGCATCTGTATGCTCACTTGCGTACAAATACTTGTGAGTACCATTGTCTGTCCGTAGTTTAAACTTCATGCGCACCATATGGTTAGTAAACGTCGTTGAAAGTGAACTCATTAAAGCTGTTTTTGCCTATTCAAATAAGTAGAAGCATCTTCGTTTCTTGTGGCTGATGTATGTTGCCTAAAGGCAGGATGTAGACTAATGTAACCGCAGGAAATTTCTAATGTTTTGTAAACTTAATCTCTCCGGGAAAACTCTGCGTTTAACATTTCGCAACCATTCTTCCAAGGAGTGCCACTTCACAAAACTCTAAATTTCCAGAGTGATCATGTGAAAGAATTTTAGAACTGTCTGGGAGAATTCGATTTGATAAGCGAAATAATTCATCCAAAATTCAAGGAAGTTTTCCACAGGAAACACAAAACACTAGGTTTTGCTTTTTGGGCGCCTGTTTAGCCACTTTGAAAGACACCTAGTTCTTTTTCCATGAAAGAAACTACTCACAAAGATGCTGAAACCTCTTCGACAGCTCAGAACCGGTTTCACCCTTTTCGGGGCTCAGCAATCTTGTGAGTAGTTTTCTTCATGAAAATATACTGCGATATGTCAAATATCGTGCCAAGTGAATCATGAGGCAGTCTGTGTGAAGCACATTCAGTTGTACAATATCATAAACGAAAGGTTCAATTGAGTCTCTCGTGAAAACCAAATTGATCTGCAAATTAGTGTAGTTCTCGAGAGTACTTAGTTCTGTTCACCATTTGTAAACCGTTGCATCGAACCCCGTTAAATAAATCAATAAACCGCTTTTCTGTGATATACAGAATACTGCTGAAGACCACTTACTCTTAGTTTCGCACACGTTTTAAAGCTTCATCGACGTACACCTTTTATTCAGGTAGGCCATTCTAAGGGAGGAACGATTTCTATCGGGTTCCTCCTTGTGCCTCGTGAACTGTAAGATTCACAACCATTTAGGGAGTCACATACTCGCTTGATCACACCTCAGAACGCTTGTGCCTCGTGAACTGTAAGATTCACAACCATTTAGGGAGTCACATACTCGCTTGATCACATCCTCAGAACGATAGTTGGGTGTGTTCCCCACAGATGCTGGTACGACAACTGGTAACGTGATCAACTTACTTATCAGTTGTCAAGTGAACTATGGAGGCCGTACTTAAGCTGTTGCCAACTTGTCAGGAACTACCAACGGTCTTCGGTAGATATTCATGAAAACCTTGCCCAGTAGAAGTCAGGCACAGATAGTTTTAGAGTGCATACCGGCTTGCATCTATGACAAACTGGCAGCATGCGAAAAAATGAGTCCCACAGCTTGATGATGGAAATATCCATCCACGACTTAGCTGGACACTTCCAGAGTGACGCTTGCCGGGACAGCTGCTATGTTATAATGGGCGACTCATGTACAACACTGTTCACAGTAACAAACGTTACAACAGTTTTCCAAAGTTTGCTGAACTTTAGTCTCCCCAAGTCGACATTTTCGCCTTTACTGCGGCACGCTAACATGGCTTACTCTTTCACTGGATCCGATGCATGAATGGGCTATCATTTGTCAAACTGTGATCAAAGTAAGACATGAGCTCCAGGATCTCGAGTGAAATGAATCAACTTTACCGCATATAACAGTATGGAAACACCTGAATGGAGATGGAGTAGACTCGTCACCATGTGACACTCGAATTCGAGTTCAAATCACTTCGGTTGAATTTTCCTTAAATGCTCACGTGATAATCCTCGCACGTGCTCACGTGTGATGGTCTTCAAACCTTTAGTCACATCACTGGCACGTCATTGGTTGCTTCTCTATCAGACACAAGATACGTCATGGGTTTGAAAATGTGAACCACGAGTTGCAGAACATTAAAACATTCTTTTTTTGCTTGGCTGCATCTGGACGAAAAGCAATCTTTGCACGTAAGTAGAGGTACTGTATCAAAGTTTTACCACACAAGATCCTGTTGTTTGCCACTTAGAGCATTTGCCTAAAGTTTGTTTCGTATCACAGGAATGCTGGTGATGTTTTTTTTAGCATGTCCGTTAGGCAGATACGGGGTAAATGTGAGGATCAGATTGAATTGGTAAGAAGTTGAGGAATGCATAGACATAACCATTCAACCTTGGTTAAGCGTGACTGATGAATCAACGTGGTTTCAGGCTGTTAGGGATGGCTGCTTTCAGGCTGCTCCACCTGTCTTAGATGTTCGTTCGTAAACAGTCTTCAACTGGTTTTGTAGTTTTTGAAAGGTTATGCTGTGCGGTCGGATTGTTTGGATGCTGATCGTTTGGGCACGTGGTTATCAAGTGTCATTTAAGACAAGAGTGTCCCATTTTGTCATCAATCGAAAGGTGATTCATGAGTCTCGAAACTAAAAGTCAATATATTTGGTTCTGGGGAGTTGCGACGGTTTCGAAATAAACAATGATTGGAGCGTGTCGAATGATACGCCCGCTCGATAGTCTACTGTTAAAAGTAGATCTCCTGGTGAAGGTAGCTTTTTTAATGAGTATACATTCATTTGACAAAGGGGGCCCATCCCAGAAAATCCCGGATAGGTTTGTCGCACAAATTGATAAATGTCAGCGCCAGTCCCTCGATCAATGCTAGCCACTGGGTCATTTTAGCTGAGCAAGTAAACCAGTGCTATGGACTGAAACAAAACCAAGGACTATTAGCAGATATATACAACAAATAACAGACTACCAATGGGATAGGTGACTGTCGGTTTGCTAGAAAAACGGGCTAGGCACAGCCACCAACCCATCGCTACGTATTACTGCGCTCCCCAACAACGTACTGATGACGTCGACTGGTGAAGATATATACAACAAATAACAGACTACCAATGGGATAGGTGACTGTCGGTTTGCTAGAAAAACGGGCTAGGCACAGCCACCAACCCATCGCTACGTATTACTGCGCTCCCCAACAACGTACTGATGACGTCAACTCGACTGGTGAGGAAACGTTGGCAATCAAACTGCCCAGCGCTGTGAACAAACTAACGACCAAACGCGAAAAGGATTGATGTTAAATTGACCCACCTGGGAGGTGATATCCGTCTTTATAGACGTCATATGGTACTTTAACCAAACTTTCAATCTAAGTGATCTATTGCAGGGATGCGTATGAAAATTATATTCACCATAATGAGGACCATAAGTAATCTGTTGCTCCTAAAATGTTTTGTTCTCTGAGCTGCATTCTGGGAACCAACGTTTGCTATGTAGTGTGTATGTTTGCTGTTTGTTGCAATGAGCTCATCCCTTATACGGCTTGCCCTAGGTGAAAAAACAAATGTTCCTCCTCATATGTATACTTGAAAATCCATATTGATGACATTTTTAATGTGGTCCGAATTAACCAGAATAACAGGGAACGTATCAGACATCACAACATACCGTTGGTAGTTTATCAACCATCCAAAGGGGGCGAGATGGCTGAACTGGTTAGAGCGCGAGTCTACTGACCGGAAGGTCCGTGGTTCCAACCCGACCTCAGCCTCTCGACTTGTCCCATTTAGGCTTGGGCAACCTGACAGTATCCCAGCCATTGTGCTTGCTTCGGGTGGCATGGCAGCTGGGCGCCGCAAGGGGGTTACAGCTGAGNTTATCCTATTTTCTCATCTTTTATCCAAAAGCACTCAACCCAGCCCAAAAGGTCAATTCCATCTTGCATAAGTAGCAAGAGACAAACAGATTACTCGCATAGATTACAAGCATTCATTTAATGCTTATGATATATCATGCACTTGTGAGTGGATGAAACTAAAGTGAAGTCATGTTAACTTCTTTTCTACAGTTTACCATGAACTAAGAGATCCCCTTTCAAAAAAAATTCCAGTAAAATTCTGAACCCGGGTGGAGGACCTATATTTTTGGACGAACTGCATAAAGAATTGAAAGCTATAAGGCAATTCTGCGCGACAGTGGTTGGTATATCTAGTTTTTCAAGAAAAAGGTTTTCCCAATCTTGCTTGGTTTCGAACAACCATTAGTGAGCTCGATCTAGTGGTCAGATCGAAGTTGAGGCCATTTCTCCCTAACATTTTACCCGTGTTAGACTAGCAACCTGAAACAACGTTAGATAGTGTGTGGGCTACACCGTTCAAAACCACTAAAGATTCAGCCGCATTTAGAGACGTATTCTGGGAACCGGGCTCCAATACAGAGGTCTTTCCTAGATGATCCGAGGGGAAAGAACGCTGAAGCAGTAATGGAATTAGGAGGGATATAAGTGGGAGCAGATCGGCGGAAAATTGAAAATTGGGAGGAAAACTCCAAAGTCCACAGCACAGAGGTCGAAATCTTCGTTTTTAGTGGATGAATATTTGACGTGAAGAAGCTATCTGATAGTACTAGGTGTAATTTGTATGGCAATGTTATGGCCAATCTCTCTCCCATGCTGCCCGTAGAATTGAAGGTGCGACAAACTATTCGTTTTACTTGTGCAAGTAAGGCAGCTAACGGATGGTCGAATCTTTGGGTGGAGAAACTAAATGGTTCACTCCCGAATACGTTTGAATACTTCGAGGTGGTTATTCACACTAAGCCAGGGCGGGCCGATACGGCCACCTTGCGTGTAAGACCAGTCGAAGAGGATCCATGATAAATTGCAGTGCTCCGGCTTTGCTTCAAGAGTGAAAATTCATTCTAGTTCTCCATCACAATTGCACGGACTAACCAATGTAGGACGGATGTAGGTCGGTCAAACTGTAGACGTTCATAGCAGTGAAATATGAAAACTACTCACAAGGATGCTGAAAACTCTTCCACAGCCCACGACCGGTTTCGCCCTTCTTGGGGCTCATCAGTTAGGCGCAGTCCCCGAGTTTCCGTCAAACTTATGATATACTTGAACTAACATTGTACTGCTTTCGAGAAATGCACTCATTGGCAAATCAATTTGGTTTTCACGAGAGACTCAACTGAATCTCTGGTTTGTGATGTTCGTTTATGATATTCTACAACTGAATGTTCTGCACACAGGTAGAAACTCGGGGACTGCGCCTACCTGATGAGCACCAAGAAGGGCGAAACCGGTCGTGGGCTGTGGAAGAGTTTTCAGCATCCTTGTGAGTAGTTTCCTTTATGAACATATACTGTGATATCTCGAATATCGTGCCAACTGAATCATGAGGCGGCCTATGTGCAGCACATTCAGTTGCAGAATATCATAGACGAGAGATTCAGTTAAGTCTCTCGTGGAAACCAAATTGATTTGCAAATGAGTGGATTTCTCGAAAAATTGGCATTCATCACCCCAGGAAATGTTCTATCAACACGTGGCTCTGTGAAATGGACTGCGCAACCGAAGATTGAGCACGGCTATATTTTGTCTAAATGCAACTAGATCCCATTGCTGATCTTTCTGTGGTGGCCAAACTGTCAGACGTTTAGTCCGCTGGTCGGGGGGTTATGAATTCGAGACTCTCCTGGAGATTTTTTTGGGTTACACATTGCTGATGATGAAACAACTGTACAGTGTGCAGCATAGTCCAACTTACCTGACAGGACGAAATCCACACGAAAAGATGGAATCAGAACAAAGTTTACAAGCCAACCAGTAATGACTTGATAATTCACTCCCATCTTGTGGGGATGATCGAGTTCCATCATGGCCAATAGGTGGTCAGTAGTCAAAACCTACCCAGATTGTGCAGCTAGGCCCAGTGAAAACAAGCAATGGGACAAGCTGATACGTAGTGACAGTTGATGGTGTATGGTTTACGTCATCTTGTGAACTGGGGGTCAAATGAACCACATCCCAGTGCGCCATTAGCTCCTCTGACTGTTGTGCGTCTCTGACTGGATTGCTGCAACCACCCTGGAGAAGCATATTGCTGAAACGGGGAAAAAGATGAAGCTGTCGAAAAATTGTGCCAAGACGTATCGTAGAGTATGTACGTTTCCTAACGTCCATGTGTGGATGAACTCCAAGAGCTGTGCTCGCATGGACAAATGTGGGGAGGGAGAAGGCCAAAAGTAATTCAGCAGATCAATATTCATCCCTGTACAGTCTTGGAGGATGCCTACCAAGTAAGCAAGTACGTCTAGTTTGAGTTAGATCCCGTGCACGCGGTATTACTGGATAACATACTTTATAATCAGTCTGGCATGCAGTTAGTGGACGACCGAGAAGTTGGCTAGGCATCGGCTGATCCTTTGTTTCTCCTCACTTCATTATTGGACTTCACTTAAAAAGGGCGGTTTCCAGTTAGGGATATAATTATAATTTTCACATTCTTCTCTTCCGTGAACTCACAATAATCGGTGAGAAAAACCCCACGTTTTACAATCAATACTTTATGATGGACACAGTTGCACATTGGTCGTTGGCTTGTTCGCTGAGCTGAGCAATTTGAGTGCAAACGTTTCATCACCAATCGAGGTGACATCATCAGTACGTTTTTGGGGAGCGTAATGGTGTGTGGCGATGGGTTGGTTGCTGTGCATGGGGTAGTGTTACGTGTGTGTTAATATACATGCTGCTAGCCGGAGATGACCTTTGATCGCGATTAGTTTTTCGACCAGGCTGTTCCATTGGTTGCTCTGTGATTTCGTCTCGTCATTCGCCGATGCCCACGTGACCTTTCAGTTTGACATTCCCCGCTGTCGCATTCTTTCCTTCACAGAAATCATTTGCACATTCTTCTGTCATCATCCTGTGTCATTATCCTGGTGAGTTCACGCAAAGGATGGGAATCACTGAATTCACAGTTATCTCTGAGAAGGGCACAAATTTGACCATGCCGCTCAGACATCTGATGTGTGCTCCATCAGCACACAGTGAACGCTCCTAATTTATCATGTCTGGACAAATAGACGGTTATATTCAACCTTGAGCGATGCAACTGACTTACTCCATGTCTTAAACGATGACTCCCATACTGTCCTGGTTGTGTCGATCGAATGTCCCGTCTTTCAGACCTTCTTAATCATGCAACGCTAAGGACGTTTGAAACATGGTGAAATATTTTGTGACTGAAAGCAGGTGGCCGCGGAATTAGTATTCCCATTGCTTTCTTTTCTGCAGTACTTTTCCTCTGTTGATGGATAACATGACCACTTGGTGCATGTCAGATTTCTAACGTTCAATTGCCTCCTGCGTTTAGTCTGGACTCACAAAAAAATTATTAGGAGAGAAGTGGGACTTTACAAAACTGTTTTTCGAGCCTTGTATTGTGCGAATACCTGATAACTGATCAGGTGTGATTCAGGAGCCTCTGCTTGAAAACACGAGACAGCTAACTGTCGATTGGCCGGAATCATCTCAGATTGTGGAGTGTAAGCATCCAAGACCATTCGTCGACAGTTCCCTCAATACGTGTAGGCGTATCTCGGAGAATTGTGGCCCCAAATGAACCAATAAATTCAAATTTTTCAGGCAAATATCGGCGTGCCAAGTACTTCCTGAGCATGATACTTCAGTTTTTTATACAAAAAATAACGTAGAGTGCTCTATTTGAGTATAACATAGGGCTGGCAAACCGTACTAGTAAGAGGAAGAGGGCCTTTGCTGCGAAGCAGTTTCTTGAAATCACCAGCTTAACAGTTACAGGTTATTGGACAAGGAATCGAAACTCGCATATGCATCTTGTTTACTAAAACTGAATATCCATCTTCTCCTTGAACGTGCCTTCCTAAACTTTCCTGGATATTCATTGACTGTTACTCAAATGCAAGCAAATACTACAAAGCAACTCCGCAAATTCCGTAATAGACCACACTTTTGAAGGTACCCGCGGCGGATTGAGAGAAAACATACTACTCGCATGCCTCATCAGTAGCATCACCGTTACACTAGTAGGACGAAGTTAGAACCTCATTCGGGTCCAAAAGGAGACAAATAAGCGGGTGGTTTCTTTGTTCCTGCAATTCCGATTGCTGTCAGTTCTTTTAACGACACTCATCTGCTCCGATCAAACGAGCTGACCTTCAGGACAGCTAAACCTTTCAGCAGAATTGATCAGGTTTACACTTCGGCTGTGTGGAGCGACTGACGAAGCTTAAGTCGTTTAATTGGACCATTCAGAGCGAGAGAGTGACTACTTGCCACACTCACATACGAGTAAACAATCTCACCTCAAGCACCTATAAAGCATCACTCTTTGGCTTCTTTCGAAGTCTAAAATTAGGAATAAACCCAGCAGAAATTTCCGTACAAGGTAGGTTGAGATAAACTGCTTTGTTTTATCGATTGTGTCCGGCATTCATTTGGTCTGTATGGAATTTAGTGTTTTTCGAAAACAGTATGACCCAGCTCGGAAATACAATACAACGCTAAAACTACCTCCCGCGAGAATAACTGTGGTGCCAATCCGAGTCACCTTTGTTCCGAGGGTGATCCAACGTTATTGAACACAAATAGGTCCTAGACATTCCCAAATGAATTCACCATTAGTTAATTCCTTACAAGAAGAATCGTCAGACTTGTTGTTGAATCGTTTTGCCGTGGTTCTCTGTATTCACAAGCAAGTCGAAGTAGCTGTTCGTCTTTGAGCAACAGGTACGATATAACAGATATTTTCCTGTCGATTTCCTGGTCGATGAATTGCAAACGAGACACTAAAAAATACTGACAATCGGTATACTACCGGTCTTCACTAACATAACATGGGTTAAGGAATAGTGCCCATCAGTCGAAAAAATGGTGTCATTTTATACCAAGTCTTAGAAAATGACTCTCGTTAAAAAGAGGACGGCTGCGCTCTTGGAGCAACGCGCTGTCTAAAACGTATGGTTGACAGGACCTGATCAACGGGAGGTACTCATTTTACACGCAGCACTTTTTTCTGGGTCATACCATTACATTTTTCCGGATTACCGTAATTTCTGTCTGTTTTGATGAGATGTAGTTTTTCTCCCATCAATACTTGAAATATTTACAGAGTTCACGTCCCCTATGGATAAAGCTCTTGGTGTTTTGTATTCAGTAGATCGAGGCTTAAACTACTCACTGTTATGTCCAAAACGCATGAGAAGAATAGAACTTTTGCCAAATAAGTTGGCATTCTCTACAGACTTGCTGTGTAAAAGAAATTGCTAGCATGTTTTAACACGCGGCTTGTGTTGAACAGAGAATTTGCACCCGTAATGCGACAGCGAAACGCTGCGTCTGAGAGTGTTGTCAGTAAATGTGTGTCTCAGTTGGCATGTTAAATTGCGATAGGAAGGTATTAATCATCGAACTAATTGTGGATCGCTTTTACAACAAATGAGGAAACACGCAAATCTGCCACCCATATTTGGTGGGTTTTTCGAATCCAAGCAACACACGGAAACCGTACTTTCACACATTGCCTAATTGCCCTAACATGCGCTGAGGCAAGCTAAGGTGGTCTCTAGGTGGGCTTCCTTGCTCGGAAGTATTCACACGAGTTTTCCTTCAGCATCAATTTTCCTTGTGGACCATAATTAGCCTGGTCAATGTGCACTTAGAGACAAGCATTTTTAGCTGCCATTTGGTTTACCGCGCGCAGCTATGGTTTGTGGACAACGACCCGGCGGGGTTCTTCCCTAGTATATACCTCATCCGCCCAGGAATCCATAATTTTCAAGAGATCTGAATAAAAATTCACGCTACAAAACTCATCAAAAACAACGAAATCAGTAAACCTCTAATTTACACACTCAAAGAGGCAGTTTAAATCAACGAGAAGCATTTTAGCTTCTTCTTTTGTGCTCATGACAACGAATATTGTGTAGAATTATGTCCAATCTGTGAAAACTAAGTAGAAAATCTTGTTAAATCAGTAACTACTTAAAACGATCAGAAATTTAAGCGAGTGACGATCTCATTTGATCAGGGGACATTGTTCAAACCCTGTTGCTCTAACTTGCGATATGTCAGCCTCATGCTAGAGGTCACTAGGCTCTACTTCCACCAATGGTTTTGAATTTTTGTGTCTACCAAACATAAATACAGGCTTAAGCCTCGGCCTAAAGGAGATGAAGCAATTAAGTATTCAAACGACACGGGAAAGTTCGTTTGGTCATTTTTTTCAGTTTTGCGCCAAATCCAAACAGAACAGGCGTTAACTGGGTTTTAGTGAACATGTCACGTAACCACCAGGGGCTCAGCTCAGCTCTCAAAATTACAGAAGTAATTATCTGGTCGGTGCATGGAAAAGTTGGCCCGGATTGAACCAAGTTATTTAAAGAAATCATGTTTGATGACCGATGCGTACACACTTTCAAGAGGTACACGGATAAGCAATACTTCGAAAAAGGAGACTGCTATAAAATAGTGTTTTCTGTTAAGAACGCACTTCCACGCCCACTGAAAAATCGTCATTATTGCAGCATCTGTTTCACAAATCTTGAATTCCATCAAACAGGCGTAGTCATCTCTTCTCTAGAAAACCTTTTTCCCGGTTCGATTACTTCCTTTTTCAAAGCGGTGTTTTACTCACTTGTAAAATATACTCCCATTGAAGGAAGACTTGGCTGAAAATCAACTGAAGATCTGTTTCACAGTGGCCGGCTCGGGTTTGTTGGGAAAACTATTCGAGGTATAAAAAGATTTTGCCCAATCCAGCACTATTCAGAGCTCCCGTGAGAAAATAGTCGATTGTTACATTAATTTTTTGCTAGCTGCAACATTCTGAAATTGTGCAGCACATTGCACGTACCGTCACCGCGATAATAAACTGCTGTCTATGTCGGTACACTCCATCTTCATCCTCGCCAACGAATCTAATTGATTGATATCTGTGCGTGGTAACTTACAACAAGTGGGGGGAGGGGTTTCAATTTTTACCATGAGTCTAAGTATTGAGAAATTATGGAAGTGTGATTTGTTACATTTAGCGCGATTGTTTGGTGTTCAGTAACGGTTACTCGACTGTGGCAGGTGGTGTGCGTGTGGAGGGGCTTTCTGCGGGAAACAAATCCAGAAAATTCTGTTCCGTGTTCGTTCTAATTGGTCAGTCGTGATTGTTGTCTCGCAGCCACATTTTGACCGACGCTGAGTTCTGTACACCGTTCAAACGTCAAGCCAACCGGACTATGCTGCTATCTATGAACAAATGCTATTCCAGTTTGTCTGCAGATATGAAACGTGTTTTATACCATTTGTTTGTGCAACTTTAGTCTGTGCTACCAATTTGATGATTTTGTGAGTACTTGGAACGATGCTGGCGTACGGGCCCGCTCAAACTGCATAAAAACTGTCTGCGTAGCTTCAAAACCGTAACAGCTTGTAGTCAGGAGACAGAGAGCAGCGCCTTACTCAACTAGGGCCTCTGAAATTTTTCCATATTGATCTGCTTTTTAGTTTTTTTTACTCACTTTAGACATGTGGCCTTGTGATTGTGTCTTTTGACTTGCTGTCCCCATAGATTCACCATATAATACTCTTGTCAAAGTTCGGTGAATACTAAAATCTTGAAAGGGTTTGACGCTGAATGTGGCTTGGCTTTACGTTGCGCTTATTTAGAAAGCGTAAGATAGTGATAATACGGCGTATTTCGCTCAATGTAGGAAATGGGAAAACCAACTTTTCATCTTCGGAAAACAGAGAACTTCAGAAAGGGAAACCGACGACGTTTTCAGTCTGTCTTTATAATAAATGTAAGCCGTACACAAAAATATCACCCGGCAAGATTGGAATGCATTTTTAACGATGCGCGTTTACTTGCAGATTTGTGGACTCGGGAAAAGGAATTTCGGTCGAAAGAGATGAAGCGTACACACGGCTGCTGATCTGATGGGAATTATGTACAAACACAAGGAAGGAGTGTCGCCGGGCGTTACAGTTGAAAATTGGAGAGTTTCATAGTCATTTATACATCTATCTAAAAAAGAGATACAAACAGAATTCTAAGCGCTCGTACTGCTACTTAGATACAATCGCAAGCGATAATAACATGGGAAACATACTGATACATATAAATTCAAGGGCTGCAGAAGCAAATGTCATGAAGATGCACACTCAAAAACAGCAGAAATCGAGCAACAAAGTGACACGTAGCTTGAACGTTGGCGAAAAATGTGTGCGAGATTACACCCACAACATCGCCCCCCCGGTGTATTTTGAATATACAGATCAAATTTGTTTCAGCACCAATCGTTTGTAGCTATCCATCTAGTGTGGAAAACGCCAGAGTAGTTTGTAGTGAAGTGCAGATCTGGGAAATAATCCCGATGTCTTAGGTGACAGCCACGCCAGTAGCATAAACCAAGGACCAGATGACTGTACACAGGTCACTCATGTTTCATTTCGTACGAACTTTGAGATATCGCTGTATATTTTCACAAAGGAAGCTAGCTACACACAAGGTTGCTGAAGATTCTTTGACAGACCACGACGGGTTGCGCCTGTTAAGCACATTCCGTTGAAGGACACCATAAACGGGAGGTTCACTTGAGTCTCCCGTGAAAACCAAATTGATTTGCAAATGAGTGTATTTGTTGCCGTCAGTAAAATTTGGGTTCAAGTAGAACTCGGGGACTGCGCCTAGCTGGTGAACCTCAAGAGGGGCGAAACCGGTCGTGTGCTGTGGAAGAGTTTTCAGCAAACTCGTGAGTAATTTTGTTTATGAAAACTGATGGTGCAGTTATAAGTAAACTGAGCTAGAATCACGCGACCGGTGAAAACAACTCTTGCATTCCAAAACAAGCGTAGAAAAAAATTCCAAGTAAAATAGACAGCTGGACCAAGTGAGGGCTCTCAGTTTCCACCATGTAAGGAGTAAACTACAAACCGTTTGAACTGCATAAGCTAAAAATTGTGAATACGATGTAGTCTCTCATTTTGGGCACAGTCCGTGGAACTGTCCAGCTTCAGTTTTCCTGGTGAGGACCCGGGAAATAGAAGAATAGGTATCAGTGGTAGAAAAAATATAAAAGCACCATGGTTGAAAGTCTATAAGAATAATCATGAGTGCAATTCGTATGCCAAAAAAGCAAAATATCATCTATGCATCAGGGTGAATGGGATCGAGCCAATTTTGATGCCTTCGCCATCTTCAGCTTATTATGATATATTAGTGCTTCGCAAGTTTCATTCACAATTCTGACAATGGCCTTTTCGGAGAAAACAACAGCTGACCAAGCATCCAAAAGAATGGAGCAAAACAAACATGGGTTTTAATCCCCTTATTTTTCATTCAAAAAGGATAGGATTATAAAAACTCCGTGATGATATCACTGAGGTTAACGTGCTGAACAAAACAAAATGCTTGTAAATGATGGGTGATCTTGATTAAGACTTCTTCAAAACTATTCATTGCGTTTCTCTCTTTTAAAACCTGTACCGGCCGCTCAAAAACTGCTTTTTTGATCAGCAATTGTGATCGTTCATCATAGTGAGAAAAACAACTTGCCAGTATGACTGTCTTCTGTTGGTGCGCTAACCTCGTTATTGAAGACGTTTTTCACTCAGACTGGATTTTTACCTGACTGCAATTTTTATGACATCAGCCCTGAATCAGAAACACTGCAGTCCTCCCTGCAGTAAGAATATCACAAAAATTCATCGACTTGACATTTTATGTCATAAACTTAGGTAAGGCCCATCTGTGAGTAGACCACTTGTGGTGCGCGTTTGATTTTAATTTGCGGGAAATCACTGGGCTTATTGAAATGGTTGCGAACTCAAATCTCCCCACACGAGTGAACACGATATGCTTATTTTTCGTTCTTCCTCTGTCGTCCCTGAACAACAACTGAATGGCTATAATATACCTCATCAGGTACGACTATCATACAACCGCGATGTTTTAAAATGCTGACATTTGTTTGAAACGTTTGACGGACAAGTTCTCATTGCCTTCTAAATACATCCATCCCTTCCCTTTTCAGCTAAAAAAATGTGTCAAAGATTCAGCTGCGTAATGTTGGTTATTTTGAACATCTTCGTGGTGGTAAGTTCGCTCTCTCCAGATTTTTCGACAATTCTACTATGAATGCAGTTTGTGTGGCTTGAAAGCAGAATAATAGTTTTTTAACGGATTCATCAATATGTGGAATCGTAGCGTTACAGAATAATAGTTATTCACCTTAGCACTTTGCACAAACGTTTGCCACCCAACTTGCCTCATCATCCGTGTAACTTCTAATGCTTAGCTAACTAACTCTCTACCAAAAAACGGAGGTCATATGTGGCCTCATAGTGTACAGCGGTGCCTGGTTACCGTTTTCAAACCGAGTTTCTGCGAGCAGAAGACTAAACGCGAGGGAAATGTATTGTTATTATTATTTTTAATAATAGTTTGGTCATTGTTTGTTAGAAGCATACGACCACAGTCAAGTTCCTAATGTTCGCCCCTAAACACACACACAGACCATTTTTGATCGATAAACTGGCAAACACATTCCTTAAGAAGCGGACAAATTCACTGTTCCGCAATATTTCTCACTGTGAACGTCATATGATTTGCAGTCAAGCATTTCGGTTCTAATTGTTGGATTATACTTTTCATATGATACGTTTAAAACAACATTGAAGCTAATATTGGGCTTTTACCAGCTTGCTCTCGGATAGCCATCGATGAATGCGACATGACAGAACTGTTTGATTACCGTTAACATATCCTCGTGAACTTTTGACTTCATTGGTGTTGAATGTGGTTGAATCGTAAACGATCTTCTGGTTTTCGCTCCTGCACCATGTTTCAAGAGTGGACTCTTGCTGAATGTCAACTACCCTCCTTAATCATCAATCACCATTTTAGAGATGTGTACCAGTGTGTGCGTCCATGAGTGTCATTTAGGTGTACATAGAGCACAGCAGGCTGAACGATAGAGCATGCAACCGTGTCATGATATTAGGTCTCCAAATAGGGTTGTCAGATGCGCTAGATTCTAGGTATGAATCATGAAACAGTGAGCCGCTCGTTGTGCACCGATTTAGCGTTAGATAGAATGAAACGAGTCCACTTTACTTGAGCTGCATAGCAAGTTATAAATCGTGCGGTTGAGCAAAAGACTCAAGGTGAAAATCTACGTTCATTTAGACGTTAACATTGAACGAGAACAACACCTAAGAATGAACGAGTTTCTAGTGAATGCGTGCATACAACACTAAGGTCCTTTACCAGAATTTCGGTTCACAAAATTGACTGAGGTTTCAGTGTAACAAATTAAGTGCAGATTTGATAATCGCTTATACAAGTCACTATTACTGTTTGAATTTGTTGTTGAAGTTTGAGGGCAAGCACTTTAGAGTAAAGTCGGTGAGAGTGAAACCAAAGCCCTTCAGATATCTACAACAACACCGGTTTGATTCTGTGCAAACACGGAAGTGTCATCATTCTATAGAAATTGTATAATGTAACAAACTCTGCCGATGGATCAGTTTACTTCTGAGGCGATTATAAAGATTGGAAATCATCCTATCAACTTTTCGAAGGAATATCATCTGTGCATTTCAAAACGCTGACCATATTTGACGCAATATGATGGTGAGTTGGAGAGACCAAAATCGAGCTGTCTCAGGAAACTCAGCCAAACCTAAGGCAAATTCACTTGTTGTTGCATCAAAATAGTACAACATAATTAGCAGGGAGTCATCAATAAATCTTATTTTGATACATCAAATATCCTGAAGGTTACAATTTCGGGGTTTTGCGTGATAGGTATTTTTGTTTGTAGTCACACCACGCTCGTTTGAACGGCCGTGTTCCTGTTCTGGCGTATTTATTCCGGTTAGTACACACCAAAGGAAACCACTGGACTCGAGTTTCGCTCTCATTAGAGCTCATCAGCAGTGCATATCCAATGGCCGTGCCGGGATTCGAGCACCGGACATATGACATGCAAGGCAAGCGTGTAACCGCTACTCCACCAACGCACGTTGGACGCATCTGAATTATCCCGTCTGAACAGGCGAAAATGTTGCCACTTGAGTGATGTGAGTGGTGTGCCTGACTCATCGAACGACGACCCAGCAACTGTCCTGGTTGTGAGGATCGATTGACCTGCCAGTCAGGACTTCCCAGTCAAGTAGCGTACTATACGCTTGAAACCCACTGGGAAGATTTTTGGTTGCAATTTCGGGGTTTTGCGGGATGGATATTTTTGTTCATAGCCACACCACCCACCCGAATAATTACGCCAGAACAGGAACACGGCCGTTAAAACGAGATTATTGGTTAATCAGTCACTTTGACTATATTGTTTGGACTCAAAGCGTGCATTGAATTCAAACAGGAGCCTTAATTCTCACAGATTGTTGACGCGACTTACTACCAGATTTTTATCTGTTCTCAATCTATCTGTGATAAACAAAATCGTGTGTTCATTACACGCAACACAAGTAAAAGCTCGTTGCTTTTCCGGTAACTACACAGAGTTCAAACTTGTTAAGGAGTTGATCTATCCAAGTAATTTGCTTTTATTCACTTACCTGGTCTGCTTATGTAATAATTGTACGTTTCAATATCCATCCCCCCGAAAAGATTGCTGGAATCGCGCTGATAGTTGTTGGGGGCGTGATTATTGAGAGTCAAGACTTTGTAACGCAACAGCTTCGAACGGCATTCGACACAGCCTCACAAACAACCGGAGCGGACGAGGAATTTTTCTATAAAGTTGCGAAGTTGTTCCAGAAGTTAGCCGGTAAGTAGTAGAGCGATTTTAGCCTGCGTCATACGGGCGCACGGATTGGTCTTATTCGTGCAATAGTTCATTTTTGGATAACTGGAGATTAACGTAGAACCATACTGGGGTTTGAAAATATATCAGGGTCAAAATTTATCCTTTCTCTAATGAAAGCTAATAGAAGCTAATAGAAGAAATGAAGCTAATAGAGTGTAAAAACTCATCTGAAAAACGTTGAAGTTTTTTCCATGTTCTAACATACTGTGATACAATCAATGATATGATTTTAGTATGCTGTATTTGAGCATAGCTGGGCTGGCGTCCGTTACTTTTTCTCGTACAAGCGTCATACAAACAATCCAAAGATCTGATATGCGACAAAACACTCAACATTCTTTGTTGCATGCATTTGGTGAATTTGTAATTACTTGGGTCGATAATAACTTTGGCGGGCTTGTTTTTCAACTCAGTGGTAGAAAATGAGATCACAAACTTTTTTACCAGTAGGGCAAACGTGGAGTTTAAAGTTTTTCGTCAACAAGCTTGTGCATGGTGTGTACGTCGCGAAGGGAGAAAAACCAATGTCCAGTGAAAAAAGCCGTCCATGAAACTTCAGTTCCTGATTTTTTAGTTTTCTTGTGATAGATCCGTCAAGAATATATGCCTTCTGAATATCAGCACAACGTTGTACGTCTTTGATGGTTACGAATTAATAGAGATCAAAGATGAAATCCACTATCCAAACCAATGTTCTTATTTTTGTGAAATGAAAGTGGACGTGAATATGAATATAGGCGATGAAAAATCGGAAGGTTGCGGAGAACATTTCTCGGCCAGCTCGACTTACGTAATGCTTGTTGAAATTTGCAGACGATGTGGTCGGGGGAACAAGGCACGCATTTGCGCACTGGTGATGTCGCCTCGTATACTCACGAAATTTCCGCAAGTTGATTGCCCAACTCAATGGGCAGATCAACAGACACCTGATCAACAAAGTGTAAACCATGAATGTTAGTTAAACTCACATTTTGATAAATGTGCCCATCATAAACTATAACCCGATGGGGGTAAACCCGGATCGTGGTGTCAACAGCAGCCTATATGACACGGAGGAAAGAAAGTGGTCAGCTGATAATTTCTGGAGTCACACAAGTCTTGGATTGCTGCGTCTGAGATTGACATCCCAGAACGTCCAAGTGCCATCAGGTAATGCGTCCCAAAACTGTAACCAACAGCGTACCACAACCAAAACATACACTCGCCTTCTCGGCGTTGAGAGCCGTTGGGTGCCTTTAATTCACTTGTCTAGCTAAAAAACGACCTGTGACCAGGTGTCTTCTCGCCTCATTTTATTCGAGCTGTGGAAATAAACGATGGTCGATTTTCAGACTGCGCCACTGTCACAGGCGAAGTATTTTGGGATATAGGTGCTGCCTCAAGGGTATTTTCTTTAAGCACCCAAGACTTTCACCTACCAGCGCACACTTCGAAAATATCAAACTCCGTTACCAGTTGTGTTGCATGTTTTAATTAATAGGACCGCTCGGTATCGCCCTGCTTGTTATCGGAATCTTTTTGTTCGTCACTGCGATCATTTGCTTCGTTGGCGTATGCTGTCATGTTCGCGTAATGGTCATCATCGTGAGTTGAAAATGGATGGCAAACTGTGTGGTTTGTCTTAAACATTTTGTCATTAAATGCTAAATATGACTGATGTACTATGGAATTTAATGAAATTGAACGTTTTATCAGGGTGAAATTCCACCACCAGATGAGATCCAGTTTTCTTCACTCGAATTTATTACTCATATAACTGAAAATGTCTTTTTTCTAAAGTATCGACCTTGTTATACAAGTAAAGGAAATACGGCAATGAGCACGCTTTTTGTAATAATTTTGATGACTATTTCGGCTATTTTAATAGATATTTAATAGTTTTGGAATTAAACTTCACTGAACGACGGAGGAACACAGCACACTAGCATCGTCTACGAAATATCCTCAAGTTTGCGCGAGGTACTTGAAATTTGCAGGGCTTATAGATCTACAGCCTTACAGATAAGTTATGAAGCAGTGGCTTCCAGGTGGTTCTGCTGGAATTGAATTTCGGATATCGTTTTTGGTGGATATAGATCCTTAAAAGCTACTGGATAAAGATGTAACGCAACACTCTGGCTCAGCTGCTAGGATTTAGTCTGAAATCTCGTATTCTGCATAGTTGAACTGCTTTCCAACATGCCTCAATGTGTATACGTGTCACTCACGCTTCTGGGAAAAGAACAAAGTTTTCTAATTGAAGTCACTCAAATTCCGATGACTGAAAACGGTCAGTTATCCTTTGGGCGCGCAACTACCACCAGAAGGAAGCATGAGGGCTGAAATACTGCTAATTTGCCCGAGCCTGAACAGGGAAGTCGAAGGGCGGAGGTCGGGTCCGAACCACGAACCTTCGGGCATTAGAATTCACGCAATAACCACTGGACTATCTCGCCCCCTAAGCAGAACAAAACATATCGGCAAGCTGAATTACCCATATTTTTGCAAAGTCTGTTTAGGATGAAAGTAAATCAGGCGATTTCGTAGAACGGCGTACGCCAAAGTAGTAAATTTATATGTGGTTTTAATTGAAAGATATTTTATTGCCTGCATTAAGAAAAATGACATAGTAAGTGTTCCCTCAGCAAAGGATTTTCCAACGTAAAAACTCGCTTCTTCCACACTAAAAAACTAGGAAAATTTGACGCACCGCATTCAAAAATCAAGCAATAGTTTATCATTTTCGAAAAGGTTTGGTGACGATCGGTAGATTTATTGCTGGGTAATGTTTCGCTTTTGACATAAAAGCTTCGTCAGGCCAAGTGACTAGGTTCCGACGTTGGTCGAAGGAAGGAGAACCAATTAGCTCAGCCAAGCTAAATCTCTGTCGGGCGTGTGTTAGGGTAGTTGAACAAGTGTTGGGTCGGTGGGGAATCCTACATGTGTTTGGGTCCAGCCTAGGGTCTAGTTCTTCTGGTTCGGTTCATTTGATGGTTCCTCTTGAACTTCGTTTGAACCTTCTGTCAGTCTGTGTGGGTGAGATAGTGCTAAGAAAGTTGTGTAATAAGGATGCTGTGATCTTTGGTGGTCGGTTGAGGATTCTACCCTTACCCCCCCCCCCCCCCGGTTTTTTCCAATGATCCTAAGTAGATTGACAACTACACCATCGCGTGTCAACTCGGCTTATCTAAGGCCGCCTTCCATACGCTCGCTAGCTCCACGAGTGAGCTAGTGCTAAGAAAGTTGTGTAATAAGGATGCTGTGATCTTTGGTGGTCGGTTGAGGATTCTACCCTTACCCCCCCCCCCCCCCCGGTTTTTTCCAATGATCCTAAGTAGATTGACAACTACACCATCGCGTGTCAACTCGGCTTATCTAAGGCCGCCTTCCATACGCTCGCTAGCTCCACGACCTCGATTCTATTCACGCTTTGATGCTCAGTAATTTCCACCGGTTCAGCTATCAGCCACTGTGGTGTGAATCGCAGCCCCCGTTTTAAGACTTCCACATTCTCCAGATCTATTCTATGTCCCGTGTCTAAGGCATGTACCGCCATCGCAGAGTCTTTGACCATCGTTTGGTATTCTTCTGCATTCCTTGGTGGTTTGTTAATTCTTATTTTATGCTCACCAATTCTGGTGTGCAATTCCATGGCAGTTTGTCCTATATAAACCTTAGCGCAATTGTTGCAGTTAATTTCGTACACACAGTCCCTAGTCCTTTCAGCCGGCAGGTGATGTTTCAATTGCACCAAAATTGAGCGTAGTGTTTTTCCCTTCTGAAAAGCAATAAATCTACCGATTATCATCAAGCCTTTTTGAAAACGATGACTACTCAATCGGTTGCAACTATTCTTCATGTGATTGAAGCAATAGTTTTGTTCTGAAACAACCTAAACCCTTGCAAGTTATACTTTCGTCTTACCGAGTTCTGTTGTTAGTTTGGCTGCATGTTATGTAGCTATTACCCAGCTTGTTCCTACTGTTTTTTTGTCGCTTGAAAAGAGTTGAAAATTTTGCCTTTTAAAAAAAACGCACTCCTAATTGAATTATGTTACATTCCAGTACGCAGTCGTTGTCGGAGTGATTGCCCTGGCGCATATCATACTGGTGATTGTGTACTTTAGTAAGAAAGATCTGGTAAGTTTGGAGACTCATGGTAAACGTATCCTTTCGATACCATGTTTTAATCTTATTTTTGGAGCCTGTAGTAATACTGGATACGAGATACATGGGAACCCTCTGCAGATGCAGCATACTTTTCACGGTTTATTTGATTAGTTAATGAAAAACAACTCAAAAGTTGGAGAAACTGTTGTAAAAGGTCCACTTACTGTGAAGGAAGCTTTTTACCATTCCAGGTGGAAAAAAATATATAACATTAATGAGTGTTTAGACACTAGAGTGGATAGGATTCTTTTTGAGACTCCGAATGTCAAATGGCGGTCAATAAAGACCAATGTAAGCAGTGAACCTCGCGTGCCGGGTTAGCATCGAGTGAACACTCCATTCGATACTTTAAATGTTCAGCCATGACTTGGTTTTTCGTTGTAGAAGCACCTTGTATTCTAGCAGACCCTTGTTCAAGAGGCTACACGTAAAGCCATATTAGTGTACTGACACCGTCACTTTCACTAAAGGAGTATATGGTAAATAACGAATTTTTAGGTAGACTGCTAAACCGTGACGCCTTAGCGCTTGTGGTCACCAGCTTACTAGTTTGTGCTTTCATTGTTCAGACTGATTTCATCTAAATCATTCACATTGCCCATCAAACAGAAAGCAAGATAGTAAATAAACCGAAACATTCTTTCTACTAAAATTCGTCTCCCATAAATGGGGCGGAAAGCGGTCCATTTGTGTGGAAATTGTTCTGCTTGTTGTTTTGCCAAGGTACCATTCATTGCGCCTCAAGCGGTCTTGATACCCGAATAAAGTAAGAGCTCCTAAATAAAGTCTTACAAAATGGCGGTAAACAGCAAAAGAATCTTAGAGATGACTAGTTCTGTTAGGCGTTATGAATTTACAAGAGTTCGTTGATCAATTTCCGGGCAGCTATACATGTTTTTTTTCCTGCACTGAGTTTCATGCGAAATCACCCCAAAATGACTGCCATTATTCTTAAAGATGAATACTCTGGTGCACCTAATTAGTTAGAACATTTCTGTAGATAGATTTATCGAAGAAAGATTCATTTTGTTGTTTTTATAAGTATTAAGAGTAAGCAGTACAGTTCAGCATCCAAACCGCAGTCTAGTAAAGCATCTAGATTTGTTGTATAGCTGATAATACTGTTGTATAAAGAAGTAAGGATCTTCTGCTATCAAAACTAGCTAGAGCTGAAAATGTTTAGATGAGGCACAAATTTGCTTGGATAATGCATGTGGAGCTCCAACAGGGATGGATCCAGAAACTTTGAATTAGATCCTTGAGCAAGGGACCTAATATTTGCATTGCGAGCGGAAAGGCGTTGAGAATTGATCAAGTGCACTCCTTGCAGGCGTTCTGAACAAACTGTCTCCTGAATACTGGATGCCCGCTTGGTTCTGAATGTTGCCCATCCGCAGACATTGTTCGTTTGCTTTTACAGTGAACTCCATTTCGCCGACCGTTAGCCAGATGCCTGAAGCAGACTCACTGTTACCACAATGTTGGGAGTAATTAGACATGCAGTTTAGCTGAATCCCTTCAGGAGTACCCTGGTTTGCAGGAATTCCCTCTAATGATTTTTTGTCTTCTGCCTGCCACTATTCACACGCTTCCCGGGTTATTGCGTGTACAAAATTTTCTCTCATTTTGTTCTTTGGTCTTCAGACAAGTTTCCTCAGTGTGATAGAGAGACTGTGTATTGATGAGATTCCTTTGGACTGCCAGGGCTTTGCGGCGAATTCAGCTATTCTTCGGTGAACTCAGCTCCTTTCGTAGATGTTGGGGAGTCCTTTTCTTTAAGTTTCGCACGATTAGTCACACGGAGTGCCACCAATATTATACTGAGCATACAGAATAATACTCTGTTTCATCAGGTCATAGAAACACGAAATGAGTACCATTGCTGAGGCAAACGGAAATCCGTAACGCAGTGGGGATCCAAGAGTTCAAGTCTGAAATTAATTATAACCTAACGGAAGCAGGTTAGACGGTTGTAGAAAAGATGCAGTGGTTTACAGTTACTAGCGAATCCAGGGGGCTCAATTCATGGTAGAGGACGCCGCTAATGCTGGGCTGATTTGTATGAGTTCCGGAAAGAAACAGCGGGGCTAAAGCAAACATAAGTTGGCTACCGCATAGATTATGACGAAAAAGCACGTTGGGACGAAATATGGACTTATGAATCCGCTGGCCAAAGTCAACCTTAAGCCGTGTTGTTTTGCAAAACAAAAGCAGGGTTTTAGGGCACAAGCGCACGTTTATTGACAGGTTTACTCTGCCCTTATTTATACACGCTAGGTTCTCGCCATCCATGGGTATGGTGGACGCTTTCCACCAACATTTTGCCTGTTAACCTTACAAGTTTTTAATGTAGTTTCTATGTGGTGCTTGGTTTTTATTATTATCGTGTTAAACTGTACAAAAGGAATGGCTTGTGGGTTTCACAAACTAACGTGTGGCAGTACGAGCGTTGCCGGGTATTCGTTAAAAAGATGCCTACAACATACAACGGATATTAGGCACACTGGAAGAAAGTCAGTTACAGATACACGAGTCATCCGTGAAAGTTAGTGTCCACTTTTAGTCCGTGACCTCAATGAATTATTAAAAATTGATTGCCAGTCATCGTAGATAACTTGTCGGTCCTTCTAAGCAGTTATCAAAATACATATAATTATTTGTCGATTAGTTGTTAGTCCGTTCGTCGAGTTTGGCAGTGCAGTGCACTGACGATGTCAGTTCGATTAGTGATGAAATTTTTGCAATCTAAGTGACGCGCTCGGCGGACAGGCAAATGACCAATCAGTATACACAGGCTACTCAAATTCCACAACACTGTCGAATATCTGTCGAGTTTTTATGCCCTAGTAGCAGATCAACTTATCAGAGAAACGGTGATGAACCCAAGATTTATTGGAATTGTTGGAAAATCAGTTGGCACACTTTTGGAAGAGCCGGCGGTGATATGATTGTAATGTGCGAGTGATTTAGTGATATCAGCTGTCTTTCCCCTGTCGAGTGCGGACAACCAGAACATACATCAACCTGCTCACATCACGTGAGAAGGAAATTGCGGGTCTGATCGCGATTCCCTCACTTTACACTAGCAACCAACTCTACGCAAATAGAAAAATAATTCGGGCAGATCGTGAGTTGGCTATGAACGCATGACGGGAAGCTTCTATGAGAAAAACGGAAAAAAGTTTAAAGGCTAAAACTAGCGTTTCTGGTAGTAATTTTATTGCAATATATAAAACTGGTAGAATACGATATTGCTCAATCATTTCTCAGTAATACAAGCCAATATACGACTGCGACGCATCACTATCCAACATAGATGTTGTTGATGTTGATGATAAAAATTATTCATAAAGAATTACCACTGAACTAGTGAAAACTGGGTGGTGTAAACCTCAAATTTCAAGTCAATCCCTCATAGTTAGCTTTCAGCAGAACTTTTTGAAACATTTTACCACATTTCAGGACTTGTAGTGGAATTTATACACGTCTTGCGTCATCGTATGACAACATTTTTCAACTGATATACCTCAAAAATGCAGTCAAGATAACTGCTTGATTCTAGTGACACTTTAGAATACATTAAGTAATGTAAATATAAAAATAAATTGTGTCTAATTTGAACCGCCTAGCACCAACAGAAGTACAAATTTAAGCTACTATTTAACAAAGAAACGAAACGAATGGGCCGGAATTTCGCCCACATTAGCTGCACTCTGTTCTCAAGGGATGTTTTATTTCAAATCTGAAAACATCAGCGAAATTCTACAGTCTCACAGTACCTCCCTCAAAGAATTTCAGGCCCTAACTTATAGGAGAAACTTCCGCAGTCAGGATAGTGTTTTCTATAAGGCGAACCTGAGGATGCCAATTGATTCTACGTTATTGGGACTCGCGTTTTCCAAATTAAGTAGGTTTAAATAAACTTGTCTACTCAGTAAGGCTTTCTTTAATACTGTTTTGTTGGATTTCTGAATGCCACTTCAGGTTGAGATTTATGATAAATCTTGTAGGCAAGTATTCAACAAGGGTGTCAAATTTAAAGCTTGTATAAGTGAATTCTTGTTTTTTTTCTGAAAAATTTGCCAGTTTTTGACTGCCGTCTACGATTCAATGGACGATATGACCAAGAACTATAAATCGATTGAGAGCGGTGAAGTGGAGAGCGTCACCTTCGGTTTGCTCATGTCCATGGTAAGCTCAGTAGAGGCGTGTGCACCGTCTGTTGATTACTCACCGAAATAAAACTGTTTTCGACGTTAAATGAATATAAAAATTAAGTTAGCCGCGCGACTAAATTTGTTTCAAATTGGCTGTACAGGCCTGCTTTTTGACTAATGTTTGGTATGCATTTGTGTGGACTATCCACACAAAATTTTCATAGTCCGTGTGGATATTTCCTCCACGAAAGCGTACACATCGATATCCCTCCCGCCATGATCTAACCTCGATATTTGTTCATCGTTTGACCTCAAATGAAGTCTGGGTTTTATAGCCCAGTTACAAGGCACCATCGGAGGCTAATTAGGGGGTGAATGTATTTTTAATTAGTTAAAAGCCAAGTAACGTTGAACTGTTTTCCATTTTCCAGCTTGAATGTTGTGGCTTTAACGATGCGAATGACTTCACCGCTGCTGGATCTCAGTTTACTCGAGAAGATTCATACAATGGCGTGCAATTTGCAAGTGAGTTATTGTTTTCAAAAACGTTTCAAATTCAAAACGTTTCTAGACAGTTTGTTTTGGCGTGGACGGTACATTTTTAAGGCTTAAAATTGAATATTTTTGAAAAGCGTACTGTTTCTGCCAGGCATCAAAAATTACTGAAAATCCGGCAGATCTTGTTAATTTCAGCTTTTGAAGAGAAATTTAGTAGAAAAATAACAAATAAAACAGGTTAAAGTTGACAACATCTGAACGTTATTTTCTTCAATATAGAAGTCCATAACTTGCTATTCGTTAAAAGTGAAATCTCCTTCCATATTCCTCTTGATAGCATGTTGGATGTTTTAACTGTAAATGTGTTTATCAAATATTCTGGAAACATTGATCATGAAACTTGACTTAAGCTCTTTCTGAACATTCGACACACACATTAAAGCAAAATTGTTTTTAAAGTAACTGAGTTTCCAGCGACGTTTGTTTGGTCGGACAGAAATTTCAAAAACGCTGACCGAATAGTTAAGAACTAGGACTCCGACTAGGCAAACAAAACTGTGCCTGAGGCCTTCAGGGTAAGTCAAGGAGAAATCAGGATAAAGGGTTGCTCACTTGTACAGATCCTTAGCATCATTTATCCCATATCCGTGACCACTAGCACCAGCTACAGTTCTGTCCGTACGTGTTGTACTACTCGGGGTGCATTCAGATTAACACTCAAAGTTGGTTCCGATGAGACGTGCTCCTGCAGACAACTCGTACATCCTTACGTCATTCTCTGTTGCTGACCGTCGGGCGAAGCGTACAGCCGCCTCAAGGTGACGACATTCAATCTCAGGTACAGGATGGCCATCATCTTCCATGACAATTGGCCACGCTTGACCATCACGTGCGGCGTGGATTTTGCTTTTGTTGACCCATAACTCACTTGCTTACACACCCGTTGGCATATTTACGTAGGCTGGGCGCCTGAGAAGCCTACATTTACTGACCTTGGTCAGAGGAACAATTTCCACGTCCCTAACAATCGGCGAGTTTTCCGCGGCACAAAGGAATGCATTTTCCGTAAACATGTAAGCATCGTGGATGTGTGTTCGTAGAATGCCGTAAAATGCTTTTCCCCCTTGATCCTTTCATATTCTGATGACTGATTATGCATATTTGATAATTAAATAACGGGGTCTGTTGAACAAAGGAGAGACGGATATATCTGACTCCAGTGATATCGGAGACGTTTAAGTATTCAATCAGAAATGCTATAAATCCCAACACGGATTCAGTGTACACTTAAACGACTTTGATGTTTCCAGTTTGCCTGCTTCAACGACGGCAGCGTTTTCAGAGTACCGGTAAAGGCGTTTAAATAAATCGTTCTGGTACTGCCCACTTGAACGGTTGAATTTTCAAATATCGCAACGATGAGGAATTAAGAGTTTGTGTTCATTTTGTGAAATTGTATTCTATGAGTTGATTAAAATGGAACTGGATATGAAATAACATGTGGTCACAGGCAATGAGAATTTAGAACTACTCCGTCTTTAAAATGATATTGACTTAAACAATATCTTAGAGGAGTATGGGAAGCAACAAAATATTGTCTCACTTTTGACAACAGTGCGTTTTTTCCTCATACTTTTTTGCATAAATATCCGACAGGGACCAGTAAACTTTTGAAAAGTTAAATACTGTTGCAAGACACCTGCAAGACAACGTTTCAGAATCACAGTTTGTCCACAAGTTATTGCTATTTCCAAACTCATGTTTGTCCATAAATGGGTATAAAGGATTGTAATGTGAGTTTCTCACAACCTGTCTAATTCGCCATAGAACCGTCAATACCCCGACCCACTGGACTGAGCAGATGAAATTCGTGGCACATGATCTTCGAAAACCAAATTTCTATTCAGGCCCGGGAAAAACGAGAACTCAAGAAGCAAATAAAAAGTCAGCCCTTCTTATGAAGTAAAATTTAAAACCTAGAAAAAACGTGGGATCTAGTAGACGAATGAATGGCGGAGCATGGTTGCATCTGAGAGAATAGAACTTTCACATGATGTTTCTAGATGTCGGAGTGAGCACACATGACAGGGAAAACTATGAAACCTTATTTCTATATTTTGGTCCCTATGTAGCAAGTTCGTTGTTCCATTAAAATAACCGTTGCATATTACAGGATATCTTTAATTGGTCTCATTTGACTTCACCATTACCTGGAACAGAAAACATGCCATCTGTTAGTGGTCGAAATGTCTGTTTATTCACACGTGCTTTTCACTGGCCAAGTTATAAAAAAGCGATGCAAGTGAGAATCCTCTTAGGGACTGAAACGCGGTTTCTAGCATAGATCTAGCATGCCGAATGACCACTGAAAAGTCCTTCCAGATAGCTTTTGTTAATTTGTGGAGTATACGTAACAAGAAATTCCAACAGATGTTCTACTCACAACGTCGTGGTGGTAAGATTTGGTCGGTAGATACGGCTGAGTGGATAGGTATATAAAATTATTTTACTATCTCTCAAATAATAGATATGTCCGTGGGAATTCATTGCCAAACTGAACAGGCGGTTTCCGAAAGCGCTGAACCTGAAACCATCTGTTACACTGCCTCTAGTCATATGCGGTACCTCACTGATTACTTCGTCTCGTCTTCACTTTAGAGAGGGACAACACTAGAAAACACACTAATCGGACTTGGTTTCAAACTGTGGGCGGCAGATAGGCGAATCATGTTGTTTAACCTCACTCCAGCAGCGCGAACTGAGTACGCCTCGGTTATCAGATCTGTGCAGGCAAACTTATCCACATTTGAGCAACGTTCGAATGATATACTGGTAGCCGTCCTGGCACTGTCCGTCGACTAAGTAAAAAGCACCAGGAACACGTGAAATCTGTTGGAATAAACCAGATGGAATAATTTTAAAGATGCCGAAAGAGAATTCCTCAAAATGTTGTTATGTGATTGTTGATTTTTAGGCACAAATACAATCACCTGTCCACACAAGCCTCTCTTGTAATATACGAAATGAAGAGATCTAGACCTCTATAAATTTGGAGACAATGTCCTACGACTCGCTTTTGTTTTTTGGAACTACCATGACTCATTATTTTTCCCTCGAGAAAAAAAACTAGGTGGCGGTCAATGCTCTGAAGAGCCAATATTATACCTAACTTGGCATTAGACTTGGGTTAACTGATGGGGAATTTCACAATGATCTTCGTTGTTTGTGAGTTTACAAATTATTACTGTTCGAACCCGTAGTTCTACCACCATGTTGCCCAGCAAACGCCCTTTAGTGCTGAAACATTCTGGTTGTTTTATTGAACAATGTGAACAGAATATGATCGATAATGCGCATAGGTTGAACCCAATACTTGGAAATGATTGGAAAGGTCTGATTTGCATTATTTTCGCTACTAAAGGCCAAACGAAATTCTCTAAAAAGCTAGTTTTGATTTAACTAAGTGAAATACGAGTGTAGTCTGCTATCTTACATAGTGAAAGAAAAGAAAAAAACCTCATTGAAGTTGTGCACTCTGATAAGATATCCAATCAGGAAGCATTCGCTTTGTTTGCAACGAGGTGTGCTTTGATATTCAGTCCCCAGGACGAAGAAAAATTTAAGACTTAGACACCTACCTCTCCCATATTGAGTTTGATGATTCCGCATTGATGAAGTTACCATCTCTGACTGCGGTACTCAAAGCAGAGTTTACTCCTTGCAATGACGTGAGTTTGGGTAAACAGTTGGTTGAATAATACCAGCCTGCATAATCATGTCCAAAGCGGCTCAAATTGGAAAGTCTGCTACTTATGGTATTCAAATGACTAACATTTGTATCATTACACGAATTTGAATAGCGACTATGCATGGCATCGGTGCGAAGGCATGTGTGATTGCGAACAGTCGGGGGTTCTGATGGCCCACATTTTGACCGCAATCCAGCAACAATGAGATTAGGCTTGGCGTGTTTCGCCAGCTCAGGCACTGGTGGTTACGTTGGTTAGTTGAAGCCGGCTAAAGCGAAAAACCTCAAATTTCCTCGAAAGTTTACGAACGATAGAATTTTTGTAGAGTTGGTGGAAAAGCTGATTCTGCTTATGCACAGAATAGGACTGAGTAGGCGAAGCATGATTGGCCAAGACCAGGAACGATCCGTATCACTTCAGAGTGTTAATGAATGGCAAGGTCTGGCACACTGAATGTCAGTGTGCCAATCCTCTGTCTGGTCATCTCACTGTTTGATGATGGTTGATTCGCGGAATTCCTCAATCTGACGGAATACTGTGCAGGTTCATCCAAATTATGAGCTACTTAATCAATAGAAGTAGTCACAACAATATGTTATATTGCTCGGACGTCGTCTCCATCAGCAGACGTCGATTCTGCAATAGTTGAAAGTAAAAATAGCGTAACCAGTTCCGTGAACTAGTACTGTGATGATCAAAACTGTCTTTACCAGTCAACGGTTAGATTTCACGATGAACAAATTACGATGCCACGAGATTAAAGGAACAACAATTTGCCTAGGTTGGTATATAACCTGACAATATTAACCGTGAAAAGGAGATGGATATCCATTCAAAATCTTTGGTTTCATGAAAGAAGCTTTGTATTCAAGAGTGAAAGCAAGATACATGTGCCACGGGTTATTTTTAACTCATCATCTGCTGATCGGAACGCAATGAGGTGCGAGGTCAAGCAAGAGATTTATCTAACAACACAGTTTTATTAAAGCGTTTCTACGATTTATCTAGTATAGTGTAACTTGAAGAAATATGAGATAAAACCTTTGTCTTAAAAAGAAAGGGTATCCGGGAATTCCATATCCAAACGGTTTGCGTCCTATGGTGAGGGGACAGAATTTTGCTGAATCCGGGAATTTCTGTACATTTTGAAGAGAACTTATAGCACTAAATGGTTTAAAAACGCAGCTTGCATTCAGTAGTATCGTACGTACGATTTAGTTGCTGCAACACTGTCAGAACACCAAATTTCGCTCCGCTCCTAATCAGTCCCTCTCATCGGAAGACAAAGATTTGGTATGCGGTAAATTCAGTTACTTCATTTAGTCAAGAATGCCAAAAAGATGGTCAACTCAGACGGCTCAGCATAACCCCAGATGACAAATTTAGGGACTATGCGAAAAACTATTTCAAAGGATGAATGTCTGTATGACAAACGCGCTGCTGTTTATGCAACGGACGAGAGATGCAAGCATTGTGGGTTTGTACCCAATCTACCTAATAATTTTGTGTTCCCTTGTTCACTAGACTGAATGCAACAAAGCATTTATTTTAATTGACATTTTACTGGTAGTTTTTACTCTGTTCTCTTACGGTCTACGCGAATAAAAGCCGTGTGATCTGACAGTTTGATGAAATCAAATATATGTAGATATTCAGGCGAGTCTTTTACAAACGGGAGATAGTACTGGAACCAAGTTTTGCTCTTATTAGAACTCATAAGCAGTACCTTGCCAATGGCCGTGGTGATGTTGAAACTCCGGACATCTGGCTGAGAATTACTGACGTTAATCGATGGTCACAAACAGGGCAGTTACCGGGTGGTCGTTTCGATGAAGTGTCGGGCAGACCAATCACATCGCTCTAGCGCGAACTCATTCGCCCGTTCAGACGTGAAAAATCAGATGCGTCCGACCTGCACTGGTGAAGTAGTATGACACGCTTGCCTCGAGTGTCAGGTGTCCGGAAATCAAAACCACGGCCATTGGATGTGCACTACTGGTGAGCTATAATAATAAGAGCGAAAATCAAGTCCAAAGCTTCCTTCAATTTGTTTGGACCTACTAGTATGATTACGCCGGTGGAGGACGATCCTTCCATAGATAAAAGAAATAAAAATTAAATAAACAAATAAATAAATAAATAAATAAACAAAATAAAACTGTCAAAAGCAATTGTTTGGACCTACTAGTATGATTACGCCGGTGGAGGACGATCCTTCCATAGATAAAAGAAATAAAAATTAAATAAACAAATAAATAAATAAATAAATAAATAAACAAAATAAAACTGTTCAAAAGCAATACAATGCGTTTCATTTGTCGTCTATAGCTTTTCTAGAAACTTATCATTTTCCCGGATAGTTTACATTGCAGACAACGCACGCTATTTACAAGACTTCCTCACAGTGACTCAGTATTGTACTCATATTTTCTTCAATTACAGACATCCAGTATCCCGTACCTTGTTGCAAAACAGGCTCTGTTGGACAGAATGGAGATGATTGCCCACAAACGTTCACTGTCGCCAACAGTAACATCCGAACTGGTTGTAAACAAAAGATTTATGAGCGTGCAGTACCACTACTCGATTCCGTAATGTTGGGATCTCTGGTTGTCCTGGGTGTCGAGGTAAGTTTCTGAAATGGCGGGATCAATATACACACGCATCATCCTTTCGTTTTCACTTCCGCGGCCTTAGAAAGGTTATTATGCTTTATAAGCTAAGGTATCTTCACGTAAGGGATCCCAGTTACTCGGTAGAAGCATTCAGGGGGCTGATACTCTGTAGTAAAGAAAATATGATCCTTGAAGTATTGCGAACTGAGGATTTTCCTCGCTATTCTTCTCGAAAAAATAGACAAAGTTGACGAGAACTGGTGAGCTTTTTCGTTTTCACTCGGTAAGATTGCCTACTGAATATAGCCACCAATGCCATGTGCCTATCGTAAAAATCGAGTTCTACACTTATTAGAGAGCTGTGTGACTATAAAAATTGCTTCAACCCAGAAAGGGCACCATAAAGACGGAACAAAACGCTTCATCTACAATATTAGTCCATTGACATTGACACTTGCCAGGCACATACCTTTCAGACACGACCTGTTTTGGTCTGTAAGTCGGAGTGGCTTTTACAGCAACGTTGACATATCGTGCTAGGTTCGAAACGACAGACTATTATGGAACTGGATGGCACAACGAATGGCTATGTTTTGCTAATGGAATTTCTCACCAGACTATGACCTACTGATGGTCGACAATGACTGCAAGCGCACTACTCAACATGACAAAAATATTCCTACAATCAGAGTCTTGTGCCACTGCTGTGTATAGCTGCATGAGGTGTCAGACTAATGTGCCCTATTCCCTTTGTCCTTGTGGTGGCTACCTGCAGCCGAGTAGTTTTGGGCTAGGTCATCCAAAAACTCCAACAACCGTCGCCGCGCGGTCCAAACACTTGAGTCAGGGACAAAGGTCACGGAAAGACCCTTCATCATCCCATCTGTTGGTATGGAGTAACTGAACCAAAATCTTTCTTCAATCTGCGCAATTAGGAGGTAACATTCGTTCCTACATCTCATCCCACACCTCCCTTACACACGTTCTTCTGATTTGCATGGTTGTCAACTACCTAGCCGTTGTTACATATCAAAGCTTCAGTCAGGTGGAAAAAACAAAAGCAAACCCCTAATAAATTCAAAAGATTTATTCCAACTTGCGGCCTCCAACAATCTTACCGTGTGTCAAACAGTTAAAAGGTAGATTTTACTCTTGTTCTCACTTACAATAATCAAAGCGGGCTCTCACAACGTTCATACAAGAACTCAGCACTGTCCTATTTCTAAAATAGTTCCGTAAGGACTCGACTTATCCTACTTTGGTCTTCCGATGAGGGGTAATCTTGATGGGTTACAATAGCCTGAATAGGTAAAATGGTGGATTTGCCTTCCGGTGATACTTTTATGCATGGAAAAAATCGTACTAAAAAATCTATTAACTTTGTTCAAATCACACAACACACACCTATGTAAACTTTGTCTTTTCTATAGAGGAAAATGTCGGTAGCTCAGGTAGCGTAGACGGTCGGTGGCTTGTTCGATGAGCTGGGCAATTTGATAGCAATCGAGGTGACCTCATCAGTGGGTTATTGGGGCGCGTAGTAGTGCGTGGCGTGGGGTCAGTGGTGGTGCGATGAGTAGTGTTAAGCGCGTGTTATTGTACGTACTGGTGGCGGCGGATGCCCGTTGATTGCGATCAGCTGTTCGGTCGGGCGGTTCCACTGGTTGCTCAGTTGTCCTGTGGCACCATTCACCGATGCCCACGTGACCTCTGAGCTCGGCAAACCCTGCCGTCGTAATCTGGTCGATGCTGGAGTGACCTTTGTGATTTGCCTTCAAGGAGTTCCTTATTTCTTTGTTTGTGAATCCAATATTCGGTCCTCCCTGAGTGTTCCAGTTGAGATGTTGGTGTTTCGCACGTAGGGGTGCGTAAATTGGATCCAGTTCGATGCACCGGTTGATCGAATCTGCCGTGGAGTACCAGGCTTCCAGAAATACTCTTTCATGTCTCGTATCTCTGAGTGCAAATATTCTTGCGTTTTGTAGATTGGATTTGTGGCCTTCTTGGTCCTCGTGTATGGATATCAAGGACAGGGGTCATGTCTCCTGACGGACGAGTTGCGTTCCTTTATTCGTTTGCATAGTATCCCCGCAGTTTGTCCGACAGAATTTGTTGCAGTTGCTGCAGTTGAGTTAGTATATCACGCTGTTCCTCTTGCTTATTGAGATTAATTTCCTTGGGGTGGCTTCCTTAGAGTGTGCTTCAGAGAAAATTCATAGAAATGTTTGGTGGTGCATGTGATGTCAGTTTATTCATACAAATTTTCAGGATTCGTGGAATGAATTTATCATTTCCCGACCTAGTTCGATGCTACATTGTAGTGGGACTCTAGACAGAAAGAGTTTGAAAAGTAACATAATATTTGCACTCTAGAAAAATCTGGATCCGCATATTTGGTCCCGAGTTTTGTGTGATACAATAGACACTATTTAGTGCTTTTGAAAGTAGTTTGCTCATAAGGTTTATTATCACGAACTGCAAAAAAGATCTGAGGGTCTGACGATGCTCTCCTGTCAAACGCGAAAAGCTGCCCAGGAATGAATCCCTATATTGCTTATCAAACCTCTCCGAAATGATATCTGGTCGACCTTTGCAACTACAATAAATCTTGTAAAGTGGCCCTTCAAGTGCCACAGCACGTAGTTATCTCACACTAGGGCCTGGAACTCTAAGTTGAAATGAAAAGAGCTCACACGATCCCGTATTTTTGTAACTCTGACACGCTATTAGCAACAAAGCTTGCTACAACCAGCCCCCGAAAGAAAGAATCCTTTATTGCCTACCTACATTCATCATTTTTATTGAAGATTCAATTCAGATTATGTTGCTAGAAGTAGGTTGTCAGTGTTTGTCAGTGTTGATGAAGGAACGATTATTTCCCCACACTTTCAACAGCTATTCGCGCTCGCCATGGCAATAATCTACCTCTGTTGTGAAGACAAGTGATTAGCTGTATCGACGCTAGAAGTAGGTTGTCAGTGTTTGTCAGTGTTGATGAAGGAACGATTATTTCCCCACACTTTCAACAGCTATTCGCGCTCGCCATGGCAATAATCTACCTCTGTTGTGAAGACAAGTGATTAGTCTGTATCGACTGCAACATTGCTCGCTGAGTGATATTTAACACAGTCTTTCCTGTTCAAGAAATTGTCCACTTGTTGAAGTGAAGTAACATCTCCCAGTGTTTTTAGACCACACGCCAAAATGTTTGTGGCCCACTTCTATTCATGTTTGCCTACACTGTTTATTGGAGTCCATTTTCATACATGCATATCGTCAAACCTAGCTTTGTCTTTTGGTCACCACACGTTTGGGGGGCTAAGTGCTTAAAAGTACGTATCAGTAATAAGAAAAATAAAAAAGGCGTTTTCTTTTTTGTGTCACAATCCCGTCACAAAGCTATAACCTCCAGTGAAAACCAAACCGATTTGCAGAACAGTGTATTTTCAAAACCAATCCATGTTTGTTCAAGTGAAACAAAAAGTTATCGGGAACTCGAGGACTGCGCCTAACTGATGAGCCCCAAGAACGGCAAAACCGGTCGTGAGCTGTCGACGAGATTTAAGTAACCGCGACAGTAGTTTTGTATAAGACTAACATTTTGTTTGACAAATAGCCTGAACCCTAACTCGCACAAAGGTGCATCGGCATTTAGTTATCCAAAGTCAGCAGAGGTTTCTTTTGGCTTTCCTTTTGGATACTCTGAAGAAACGGTGGCAGTATCTCTTCTAGTTTAGTATCGCCAAGGTTAGGAATGAAAAAGGTCGCTGCTGAATTTGGTAATATGATTTAGGAAACAGCAACAGTGCTTTGAACTGCATATTGAAGCCCATTGTTTCAACAGTGCACCTGACGTTCCCCGGAAGGTTGCGTAGTGAAATGAGCCTGATGGGTGTTTCTTTTACTCAATTTTTGACCATGTCCATAAATCATCGCTCACTTCCTGTCCCAAATTTACACTGAATTGTTTCAACTTCCAACACGGTGGCAAATCGAAGACCGCAGTTTGCCGAAAATCAACTGCAATCCACAAGTGCGTCACTACTGTGCGACCTCTAAAGTAGTTCAACGGTTTTATGAATGGCGCAAGATTAACTTGAAAAGACAAAGAGAAAGCATCGAGCAGGAAGCTAGAAACATGATTAGCTGACACAGAAGGTGAGATCAAAAGCCCCGTCCTTATTGAATCCGTGAAAAAAATGACCACTTTCTAATCAGAACCAGTGTATCCTACCGGTAGGTTGCTTTCCTCCTGTCAATGATCGCTGTTATATTACAACTGCGCCACACGTTTACTGAAGCATTTTTGAACACCTATAAAGAAGAATCGATTGCCCCCTCACAGCACTATTGCACATTATAATCAAACTGTGTGCATGGGACAATTTGCGGTTCGTGCACGGAAAGACGAGAGAAGAACAAGGATAGGGAGATTTGTAAGTTTGACCAATTACCTTCAATGACTCAAGGCCCCAGAAAGATCACAGAAACGAAGAAACCATCCAACAATTGCTGTAGTATAGTTGACTTGTCAGATAGACCACTGAGTGAAGACGAACGCTGTCTGTTAGGAATGGGATTAAACTTTCCTGTGTGGGTAATAAGACCGGGGGAAATTATTTCTAGTTTAGAGTCAGTGTTTCAAAAGCTTCCTTCAGCGCAAGCTGAGAAGCTGCGGGTCACAATTGGTCACAGTCCTGAAATACCAAAAACCGGGAGCTCCAAATATCGCACCATCAGAGCACTGTGCGTTGATCACACTGAGACAGGTAAATAGTATTGGCATTACCAAGGCCGATAAAGATAAACCCACAGTAGTAATGAACAAGAGCAACAATCCTCAAAACGTCAGGCACCACCTCGCCGATGGACCCTATTGACAAATTAACGGTAGCAGTATTACTTCAACAATGAATAAAAGTAGGGTTCACGTTGGTAGATATTTAACATCCATAGTAAGCCATTTAAGGCAAGGTAAGTTGTATCGTTTTAACCAAAAATGACGACTCAATGACGACTCTACGGTCTGACAAAAATTCACAGGGCAAATGTTCCTATGAGACCAATACTAGACGGTATAGGCTCGACACCACAGGAACTGGACAGATTGATAGCTAGTATACGAAAACTGCTCACGGGAAAGTCAAGCAATTTCATTTGAAATTCGTACGACTTTGCCAGCAAGGTCACAGGGCTTTCTTTGGAGATGGACGCAGTCCTCGTGAGTTTCGACATGATCTCCAGACATACAAAATACTCAAACAGCCCTAAGGTAAGTAGGAGGTTGTTACCGGCAAACACGACACTCGGGAAACGGCACAGCTCTCGAAGGATTAAATAGTTGAGTGCATGAGAGTGTATTTGAGTACCTGTAAAATTCTCATTCAGCACTGTGCACAGTGGCATCGACATGAGTAGCATAATTTTGGGAATTTCGTATTCTACCCTGAAACGGAATTGTTGAACCGCATTCATCTCGTAAATGATAGACGTCGGAAACCTCTACACTGAATGAGCACTAGAATAAGAGAAGCCGTTTTCATATTCCATGGATTATGGAGCGCATTGACCAGTAATACACGCATCTGCATTCCATTTTGTCACCAACAATGTCTGCATTGTCCGTGTGAAACTAATGGTGTGGGCGTGTGTTACAACTCATGTCAATCTGTGATCAGAATTGACGTTTTGCTGAGGGAAAAATACGATCGGTGGATATATCGGTGGGTCATATCTGCAGCTTCCCTCCAATGATCGATCAACAAATCAAAATATTTTCTTGGTGTTACACTCCGGGGTTTTTGTTGGAATATTTTTTTGAACGCGCCAAAAAATAATTGGTTACACTCTCAGCAACGTAATATCTCAAGAAAGGTATGTTGTAGTGTTGCGGGGATCGTTGCACGTTTTGTAATATTGACTGCAGTTTTAACTCCATCCCATAAATAAAAGGATTGGGTCGCCTTACTTATTTGGGCCGCCTTACTTATTTTGGCCGCTAATCTGGACCCCTGTTGTTGTAGTGTTCTGAAAAGGGTTGTCTTTGATATCGGCATCCAAGCCTGAGCGGAAAACTGAGTCTCCTCCTGTGCAACAATAAAATTGTTCCTGGGCGCTAATAACAACAACCTCAAGACTGTGGAGTTCAATCCCTGGCGATCTAGAAATGTGTAGAGTTAAACGTCTCCATGTTCTGAATCCAAATCACATTACTGGATTTTTGAAATACTGCCATTTGAAAAAGGACTAATCTTTGATATAAAACGCAAGTCGATTCAGACACCGCATAACTGTTGGGGCTCCCAAATGGACAAAACAAACCACAGCTTTCCACTTCCGTGGTGCAAACACGTGCACAATTCTCTTGATGACCAGTACACTGCAGCGCCATTTCCTCACACATCACTGTGGTGAGCTGTATGTCGGCTCGGTGGTGTGCGTTGCGATCGTCCCTTTCGAGACCAGTCTATTGATTGTGACCGGCGATACGATAGCATGGAAACACGACAGAGCAGGTCAGAGCGCACCCAAACGATGGAACACAAACGCGGATGGATAATTAGGTCGATGTCATGTGCACACATGTCATGAAAGCAGGTTGGGCGGAGCGGCCTTCGTGACTAAGTGAATGACAGGTGAGGACGCCATTACAGAAAAACGGATGATGGTCGATGAGCGCGCCAGCGCAGGAAACAAATGAATGAGGATTATTAACAAGACGTCAAGTTAGGCTGAGTAAGGCGTCTATCCTTGAGAAGATAAAACAACACGATTAAACAGCACAGGAAAACCTTACAGGGAGAAATACTGGTCAGAGTGGTCACTCATCCGGCCCTCTTAACAGTCGTTTTCTTTACGACTTAGTTTTGGCCAGCAGGAAACATAGTACGGTTATGTTCATTTGCATAGCAATATGGTGTCCACGGGTGACTCAAGTGAATCTCTCGTTCATGATATTTTTCAATCGAATGTGCTGCAAAAAGAACTGATGTTTCAGTTGGTACGACATTCGAGATATCTTAGTGTATTTTCACAAAGGATGCTGCTACAAAGGCTGCTGAGAACTCTTCGACAGCCCAACTAAAACACATCATAGACGGAAACTCAGGGAATGCGCCTACTTGGTGAGTCAGCCGTATGCCGTCGGAGAGTTTCCAACAACCTTATGAACCTTTATGAAAACACTGTGGTTATTCTTGGGACCACATATAACCATTAGTAGTCGTTTAAAGGAACCACTAAAGCAACATTCAAAACGTAAAAAAGTATTCCATTATGCTAGTGAACCTACATTCATGAACTCATACCTAGTTCAATGCCTATCCTGCATTTCGCCGTGGTTTCCACATGATTTTTGCAAATCTAGGCTAATGGTGAAAGCCGTCTACCTCTGGAGTCCCATTAAATAACCTTGCTTATACGCAACTGATGAAATAAAACCTGTTGCTTTGTTGTTAAGCTGCGCAGTCAGAATAAATTTGCAAAACCATCGGGCAGTTTCTTTTTGCTCAGTTATCCGAAGGTTCTGACTTACTTCCCAAACAAAGTAAGATTATGAGATGTGTCACGTACTGGCTGCAAGATTAGTCAACGTGGCTTGTGAAGACTATTCTAAGCGTGCTTGAACTTACTGTAAACTTTTTGTAGGAGATATGATCAGTTTTCATCAGTAGCCCAACTCAACAACTGAAGGTCATGTTCAGAGCTGTTCTCACTGAGCGATCTATTGTCTTATATGTAACCAAAGCGTGAACCATTCTTTTTTGGGCATCCCACCTCTGTTATTTCCCAGCATTAAAAAGCAACCATAATTATCACATTGACTTTCAAACATCAGAACATATAATTATGCACAAAGTCCACATGGCACTGTGCCAGAACGTTGATAACTAAGGAACGAAATCCTTAGGTTTTTCGGATAAACTATGGTTGGCTGGAATCCGAAACTTGTTTCTTGTATCCACTGGATGCAGGTGCACAGCAGGTGAACTACAACCCGTTCTTGTGGGGTCGATCGTTGTTTTATCAAGAAACCACTTTTGACTATGTAAACCCGATCAAAATAGACTCGGTGGGCAAAGATGCATGTTTTGCTGAGGGCGTCGGTTGGCCTATTCATGATGACATAATGATGATTATCAGAACTGGTTCCTTGTCGCTAGCAGATTGGCTTTTGTTGGGCACGGTACTTCCCTCAGACAAATCGCTATAAACAAACCCACTGGATTGTGCCCGGACCATGGATGACCGGATGACAAGTCTGTAGTAGGTACTGTCACTCAGTAATGTTATTGTAATGTTGGTTGGAAACAGACGCAATTTGCTGGGGAGAAAATAAGTAGCACTTCCGTAATGGGTTATAGTAGATAGTAAGGCTGCAATAAAGTGGTGAAAGTCTTCCTAATGAGCGCGTTTTACACCTTCATCTT
This sequence comes from Opisthorchis viverrini, assembly GCF_000715545.1. Lineage (NCBI taxonomy): Eukaryota > Metazoa > Platyhelminthes > Trematoda > Opisthorchiida > Opisthorchiidae > Opisthorchis > Opisthorchis viverrini. The sequence continues at coordinate 351,909 of NW_008752074.1, read as the reverse complement.
CAGTGGTTGTTTATTTAATGTAAGTTGCTTCAGTCCCGTAACCTATGTTTCGTTTCTAATGTTATCGATCATCTACTAGCCTATTGTATTTTTTGTCAGCAATAGCTTTAACTTTAAAATCATGGATTTTCTTATGACCTTAGCACACGGTGTCTTATTGAACTCACAGCTGAGGCCCACCGTTTAAATTCGTACTTTCAATAAATGAATAGGTAATGATCTCACTACCAGCTTTCTGCTGTATATATTCTGTGTTATTCTTTGCACTGGAAACAGCCATCTACTTGAAACAGTAGACTGTGGCTTCCATTAAAGCCCATCCGAACGGGTCAGAGTCAAGTACGTTCATCTTGTTACATTGTCACACAAGAAACACTAAGGTGGGACCAGGTAGTTGGTTAAAAAAAAGGTCTTTTTGGATAATTCTATGTTCTTATTTGTTTGTATAACCAACCATCCAACTTTAACTCCAATTCCTGTTTGCACTAGCACCGTTGATTCAATCTTGGGAGGATGACACTTACAATCCGATTTCTGTCCGTCTAAGCAGTCAGTCCCATTGCAGCTATGATGTTACGACAGACTCTTAACGCAATCAAGCTTAGGACTGCATCCTCTTCTCAGGTCTCTCTTAGGGGGCAAAGTACTGCTATAATATTTTGATTTGAAGCGAAGCTTATAATTCACTATTTCCTCCCTTATCTTCGATGGACAGTGCCAAACTTGAAGTGTCTTCGACTCAGGTAAGATGTTGGTTCTTGCAAAGCACATAAAATCTTAAAGCCATTCTTAAGTTAGTAGGTTTCACAAACCCAAAAATCAGAACACCTTCGAAAAACAGCATGCTTGATAAATTACCAAGTTTTTTAGTGTTTACGATGACGGCAGTGGAAAGGTCAATATTTGACGGTGGTTCGGGAAACACTCGGCAGTTCAGAAGGAATGTAACGCACACCATTTGCACATTTTGGGCTCGTTGTTTCGTTACGAATTCGACCAATTTTATTTTTGTTTTATATCAGCCTATTATGTATCATCTGAATTTCACTATTGTTATTTTCCCGCATGGACTAAAAAGAACTGGAATGATCATATTCTCACATGGGATCCAAACAACTACTCACAAGTGGTCGAAGTTCGAGTGCCTGCCAAACAAATATGGACACCAGACATTGTGCTTTATAATTAGTAAGTCTGCACCTATTTATTTGAAGCACATTTTTTTCACCATGACGTTCCACTGACTAACACTGAACCACTATTCCACTGACGAACAGCATGTGGTAGTCGGTGATGTGATTGCTTTTGGCCTGAAAACAATTGCTATCAATGAAGGTAAGGCCAGGATGTAATTAATTTGCTTATCACTGGCATCTAACTTCTATCAATGATTCTACCCTCAGGCTGTTGGAAAGCACGCTTTATAGGTCTGTCTTTTCTGTGCTCTGTTATTGTTAGGACTTGCCATATCGGTATTTTTCGATCCAACTAACTTCAGTCTGCAGTAATCACTTGAGTGGTGCATTCTTCTAACCATATGGCCTTAATCCATCCTCATGGAGAGCTTCGTTTTTCATTCAGGTGATCGTAGAAGAACGAAAGTGATTTTCATTTTCGTCCACCCAGGGCAGTTCAAAGACTAGTAAGCACAACATGAACTGACCAGATCCTTAGCTGGTATACTAATACCGCTCACAGGGAAGTCGAGCACTTTCATTTGAAATTCGTACGACTTTGCCAGCAAGGTCACAGGGCTTTCTTTGGAGATGGACGCAGTCCTCGTGAGTTTCGACATGATCTCCAGACATACAAAATACTCAAACAGCCCTAAGGTAAGTAGGAGGTTGTTACCGGCAAACACGACACTCGGGAAACGGCACAGCTCTCGAAGGATTAAATAGTTGAGTGCATGAGAGTGTATTTGAATATTGATCAGTTTGTTTTTGACACAACTGTTTACTCACAAGAACAAGGCCTTGCATTGCGATCTCCAATATTCCCAGTTTTAGCCAATGTTCACATGGAGGACTTCGAACAAATAGCCTTGTCCGGATAAAATTGTCCACCGAAATTTTTTCGCGTTATGTTGACGACACGTTTGTTGTAATCAAACGAGATAACGTAAACAGCTTCCACGACTATCTCAATAGTTTAAACCCACACATTAAGTTTAGCATGGAAATAGAGTCCACCTCGGGCACATTGTCCTTTCTGGACTGGTGAGAAATTAAAAACTACTATCTACCAGAAATCGGCAGATACCGAAATGGTAATAAACTATTTATCAGCACACCCAAATTCCGTGTACGCCAGTATAATCTCATCGATGTTTCGTCGAGTTAGAGCGCTGTGCACGGAAGAGATCGACCAAACGGCAGCTCAAATCGAGATTCCCAACAAACTTCAAGAAATAGAATACCCGGTGAGTTTGATTAGGCTTCAACTAAGGGAGATATTGGCTCCAGTAGCTAGATCCAGTAAGGAATGGATTGGCACAGCAGTCAGTCCACATAAAGCAGGACCATCGGAGGTTATTCAAAGATTGTTGAACTTAGCCAACATTCGAGTAGCTTTTCAGAAGGGAAAAACGCTACGCTCAGTTTTGGTGCAATTGAAAGTCCCCCTGCCGGTTGAAAGGATTAGGGATTGCGTGAATGAAATTAATTGAAACTTTTGCACTAAGGTGTACAGAGGACAAACTGTCAGGAAGTTGCGCACCGTAATTCGCGAGCATAAAAGAAGGATAAAGAAACCACCAAGGAATGCAGAAGAATACCAAACGCTAGTCAAAGACTCAGTACTAGCGGTACATGCCTTAGAGACGGGACACAGAATAGATCTAAAGATTGCGGAAGATTTAAGACGGGGACTGCGATTCATACCACAGCGGCTGATAGCCGAGGCTGTGGTGTATATTCGGTGTGAATGGGATCAAGGGTGTTAAACTGGCGAGCTTAAGGAAAACAGTTTCAGATAAGCCGAGTTGACACGTAACCGTGCGGTTGTCAATCAATTTAGAATCACTGGCAAAAACTAGGAGGTGGGGGTGGAAATCTCAACGCGAAAAAGTTCACAGCATCCCTATTACACAACTATCTTAGCACTAGCTCATCCACACAGACAGAGAGAAGGTTCAAAAAATGTTCAAGTGGGACCATCAAATGGACCAAACCAGAAGAACTAGACGTTAGGCTGGGCCCAATCAAATGTAGGTTCCCCCACCGACCCAACACATTTTCAACCACTGTAGCACACTAAAATCCCTTGACTGACACCCAACAGAGATTTAGCTTGACTTATCTGATTGGTTCCCCTTCCGCCTTAAATCTCGATCAACCTCGGAACCTAGTCACTTGCCCCGACGAAGATTTGTGCCAAAGCACGACGAAGATTTGTACCGAAGCGAAACTTAGCCCAGCAATAAAACTAACGATTGTCACCAACTTTTTCGAAAAAGAGAATATTTCCAAAGTTTCGTTCACCCATGCGTTGCTATTCAATTTGATCTCAATGATAAACAGCCGTTTGTGGTAAAAAAAAGCAAGTGTCGGAACTATTAGCCAGGGGGAGTACACTCTCAGGTTTTTTGAGATCGACACTCTTCACAATTTTCAGGAAGAATTAAATAACCGTTTTTAAAGTATTGGCTTCTCAGCAAAGCTTGATTTTATCTACATAAATAAAAATACCGAAATCCTTTCAAGATACTCACAATCTATGAGTGGATCAAGGAAAAATAAACTGTAGTTGGAAAGAGAACAGTGGTAGTAAATCACTGTTGAATTAGCCGCACTTGGCTAACTGTTCCAGTGTTCAGACCACCAGCTACGAGGATTCGGTTACAAAACTCTGCAGTTTAGTGTGATGTGCACTAGTACCATTACAAATAATGATTAAACACATGTACATTCGTTCTTAGCTTTTCTGGAAAGCTGTTCTGGTGTAATACACTTTTGGTACCTAGCTGCCATGCTACGTGAAGGAAGAACGAGGGCCGGGATACTGCGAGGTTGCCGGAGCCCGGACAGGGGAAGTGGAGAGACAGAGGTCGGGTTCGATCCACGGACCTTCCGGTCAGTAAATTTCGCGCTGAGCCTTCTCGCTTCTCAGGGAAAGCTCAAGTGAATAATGAATGATTGTGGATAAACATGAAAGAATTAAATGTTCAAGCACGAGGCTGCTTACTTGTTAACTGATTTAAACAACCAAACCTCTTGAGTATCATCCTCGGAAACCGACGAATTTTGAAATTTGGCAATCAGATTTTTGAACCGTCAACATAAGCAGTAGGTTTGAATGCTTAGTCAAAACCAGATGGAGGATGTCACAGGGCACTCTCTGGAGCACCGGCAGAAACCGCACACCTAATTTGTGAAAACTGTACCACACTTATGACAGTAAAACCACGTAACGTTTTTCAAAGTTTAAAGGCACCTTGGCCGTCCTTCAGGCTCGTTTCACATCTCTGCCCAACCAAACCTACATCTTGGATTTGTGCCACCATGCACATTAACCTAGAATGAAGAGAAATACCTAGACTGCACCGCTGAAAGGCTGTCAGACAAGGCCAAACAGCCCCAAACTATCATATTTGACCGGTCAATTGACATTTTCAGGAATCCAGTAGTATTATCTTACAAGATAAATATAATCCGAATGTTGGTTACCTGAGTGGTAAAACGAAGATCCCGACGCGCAGGTTACTCAATCTCCTGGGCGATACCAGTCTAAAAAATATATTCATGAAGATCAACGTGGATTTCGGGGTGGTTAGAGAAACTGTGGACTTCTCTGTGGAAGATGGACGTTGGTAAATGAACGTGCTGTCATACACTCTGATTTGGGAATATTGCGAAACGTTCTGTCCGGCAGAGGGACAAGTTCGGCCTTTTGCTCCCACTGTATTTGGGTCGATTCGATTCAGGAGACCGCGTATCGCTCAGATTTGTGTATCACCTCAAAGTGGAGACACACGCCTTTGTCCGGCGATGTTTGTTTCTTGGAATGCAACTGTCGCAGCGCCTTTCTTTGATATAGATATACCTGCCTCCAAATCACCTGCTTTTTACCAGACGTCCAGTATTTGGAGTGGTGACCTTAGCACAGCGAGATGTGCAGATTTACGCCACGTCGGACATACATCTGGCAGTCAGCTGACAACTGGATGCATGGGTTTTCAGATCAGTCGCTGTATTGAATAACCAATACAGATGCCTTAGGATTAACCATGAGTAGCACGTGGGGGATAAATTCGTGATATCCGTAGCTTCTGCAGTGTTTTCTCTATTGAATCGCAGCAGAATTTAACGAAAAATGTTTACGGAAGAAATTTTAAAAAGAATGACGTCATCTGATTCCGAATATATATCCTCAAATAAGCCAACTAAAGTCACCTGATACAAGCGCGCGTGTTTAAATAAAACAAAACTACGCTGGATAAGCCATGGAAAAAAATAATAATCAATCGTTTCAGTACAAAATAACTCTCCCAGAGTCATTTGAAGAATTACACTTGAAATCGAGGACGACAGAATTCCCACTATTTTGAAAGCTATCAGGAAAATCTGTACAACTAAAATCCCGGTTGCAGATGGCGAAAAGATCTAAAGCTTCATAGACTGGCTGGCAAAGTTCTGATCGCACAATTTCGGGGAGCCGTCGGGGGCATCTTGTCTCAGCGTTGAAAAGCAAGCGCTATACTCGGAACAACCGTGTAGCCTCTTGCTTGAACCATTGGGATATGTGCGACTGGCTGCTAAACAGGCCTCATCAATGTCGTTCTAGATGAAATTCGGTGTGCTGACCCTAACTCATTAAAAAGTGTATGTGAACCATCTGAGTCCTGCTGATTCTGTCGTCACAAATGTTTCTGATACACTTTCTGGTCGATACCACTTTGATCTTAATTTCGCATCACGAAATGACAACGTCAGGGGCGATACGCTTTCTAGTTACTCACCTGGACATGTATCCTAGAATGCAATCGGGCAACCTTTAAAGAAAAATGTGGTGGCGGTTCCGCTGCCAGAGTTGTGTTATTTCACCGAGATTCAGAGTTTAACACACATGACGGAGTGCTGATTCGAATGCATAATTTTACCTTCGATGAACCTCCGGAGAGTTTTGACGAGCCTTTTGCACAAAGGTCAGCTGACAATCCAAGAACCACCGGTTCAGGCTAAAAAGTTGCACATAAGTTGGAGACATAAAAAGGATGCAGACTAAACAACATATAGATCATCATCACTGCATATACATCACAAAGTCTTAGACCGTGGAGGTGGACTACAGTTGAATTGTGCCGTTAACTCGACATCAGTCAGGCTGGCAATTAACGCACTTACGTGAGGCTCCAGTGATGAGCAAATAAAAAATCATGAGCCACCTCTGTCTTAGATCCCCCAGTTTTCTTGGGCAAAATTTTCAACTCAGTTCTTTTATAGCTTCTACAAAATATAATTTAAAATTTTCTGGACAAGCTGTTACCTTCCAAAGCGACTCGGTCAGTGCAGTTCTGGTTGGGAGACTTGATAGCAACCGATGTTACCATTCCACATTTCATCATGGAACAAGTGAATGGCACGCTGACACGCGAGACCACTTCTGTGTATGTTCATCGGTACAGCTTCTCCGGTGAGGATCAGACATATTAATCGAACGGGGCAGATGTTTCCGGTAAATGTTTCCTAAGAAAAGCAGAAAACTATTTGAGTTCCGTTTTTGCCCACCTGATTAATATCGCACACTGGGTGAACGTTTCGTCCACTTATGAATTCTTCAAAGAACTGTGACTTGGCCAACCACTGGCTGTGAGATGAAAAACGCTTTGTAACCTCGACAAAATCAGGACAGTGAAGTCACGCTGTAAAACAATCATTTTTGCGAACCCCGCAAATGTTGGTGTAGAGTTTGCCTCTCAGTAATGCTTTCTGACATGAATAACCTTTATTGACTCTGTTGATTGGTGCTACATGTCGCGTGTGAAATAAAGTATGCATACCTCTGAGTCAGTCATTCGATTGGACCATTTGGAACCAAAATCACTTAAGGCGCCAACGCACACGAATATTTAGCAATCGAATGCGGCATCGCAACTAGATTTCGTGATTCGGAGGTGGCTTACCACACCACACAGCACTGGTGAGTCATGCCGTGCTATTCCATTACAACAGCCATTTTTCCACTACTGATACGCATATATTTAACAAAACCCATAGTCGTTTAAATGAACCCCAACCATATACACAAAGCCGTTGAAATGGTGCAGACGTTAGGAAAAATAAAGCCTTCGAACTGATGTCAAAATAGCTGATGCCGTTATACCACAATGTCGGGAGATTAAGGAATCGATGCAAGCACATCGGGAATGTAGCATGCAACGGTTTATCTACGATTTTAATTTCCATTTAGTCGTTCGATCGACTGAAGGATGGGTTAATGCATTCATTTGGCTGGAAATATGTTAGTTCCTGCCTTACACTTTGTTGCATCAGTCAACTCCGCGTACAGTGTGGTGCGAAAGGATGTCAACACCAGTTGGACAGACGAGGAGAGACTGCAAACAGATACCTTTCATTCAAGCTGCACCCCGCGTTTTTTGGTCCATCTTCCAATGTGTTTACTACTAACATTTTTGAATCAGCGGAATTGTACCAAGAGCATCACCATGCGAATTTTACGAGCAACAAACTATACAGATAGCAGTAAGGTCAGATTCCTGATAGCAACCCCAGAACGCCCGGAACAAACTGAGACGCTAAACCTCCATCAAAATCTCAACAGGAACGCCGGCAAGCATCCAGGCCAGGCAATCATACAAGCAATTCAGCAAAACCCGATGAGTGTTCAGGCACCTCACAGAAGCACGACCGAATATGATCAGCGTCCAGGCATTTCATAGAGGCACGATGTTGACGGGTGTTCACCAAACGCCTACCAGACAGCCTGCATCAATGTCAAAATGTGCCCATTAAATAGCGCGGCACCATTGTAATTTTTGCGTCCATACGCACTCGATTGTTGCAATAAAGCTGTTCTGTTCGGTGAGCTCTTTTTCTGACACTATGCGCTGGAGCGAGAACAGCGTTCAGATATAACACCAACCATAACTGGAACCTGTCAGAATTAGTTTGAACTTCCAAAGTGGACACAATACACGACATCCCTGCTTGTATGAAAGTTTGTAGCCTCGATTTCGGAGCGTCAGATTTTTGTAGTCCTACGGTGTATACGTGACCCGTTCAAGGTGTTGGAGCAACGAACCTGGAGGAACCGATCTAGTGGTGCTGACTTTGTTTCTCACGGGCCATTTTATGGAAAATGAATGAGGCCAATGTGAGAAAAATCGCATTATTGAAAGCTCTACCTTTCTCTTCGCAAGCTATTTCTTCTTATGGAAGAGTGTAATTATTTTTTGTGCTCAGGCATCCGTGTATTTAACCATGCATAAAGAATACCTGAACTCACAGGGGATACAAGATGTCTTATCAGAGTGATACTGCCGTATGTTCAGCAATTTACACGTTTAGCTAGAGTGTGTGACCTGGGTGAGCATATGAAAATTCAGACGCACCCAGCTTGCGCGGAGTTCAAATCTCGGCACTACCATTGAATATCTGCTGCTTAGGAGCTTCAGTAATCCAGTGATTTCTTTCCTCGGTCCGGACTCTCCGGGAGGACTGTGCCAGGACATCTTCGGTAGTTTGTCACAATTGTTCAATATAGTCGGTCATGTGAACAGAAAAGAACAAATTAGCTAAAGGATCGTACCTGATGCCTGATCAAACAATCAGAAAGCTTAGTTTAGCTTAGTTTTGATTACAATCGCATGTATCTCGAAACTGACACTAAGTCAGGCAAAAACGAAGTTTGTTATCGGTTTCTTGTGACGATACAGTCAGGCACTGACTGGATGATCAGTTTTGGTGGAAGTTTAATTTGGAACGTTTGCTCGGGGTGAGAATTATCCTCATCGGGCATGGGTTCAAATCGCGTCTCAATATTTGCTCCTCAAAGGTGCTCAGATCGCTATTTTGTGGTTATGATCATCTTATATCTGCTGATTCGCCAATCTGTGGTATTTGCTGCTGACCCGCTTCAGGGCCTAGTGCCGGAAAAGGGACTCACAGAAGGGAACACGAGAGCTATATTCCGAACGAGTGAGTGAATGTGTGCGATTGCGAGAGCGAAAGCAGCCTGTTTGTAGATGTCTGTACCTGAGCCTGGTATACAACAAGGAACGAAAACAAATATATAGCACCCAAATTAAGTAGTAGTTTCTGATCACAGTTTTATTGCGTCTTCCTTCGAATTGCTTCCTGACCAAAAGCCATGCACTGAGGAAAGAGGGCCTAGAGGTCATTTGAAAACGTTTCGGAAACACTTCACTATACTTGCAAAACTTCAAAATAGTTGCAGTTTTCTAGGGAAATTTCCCAATTCATTGAACGATCGTAGACGGTCCACCTTCATAGGGCTATCAGTACAAGTACAACGTTATTTAAACTCACAAACAAATAATTCATTAAAAGTTTCAAGGATTCAATGGTAGTCAAATAGATGTGAGAGTAATATAAGTAGGCTGTATGTGACCTTCATAAAGAAACTACTCACAAGGTTGCTGAAAATTCTCCGACAGGCCACAACCGGTTTCNTGTGCCAGGACATCTTCGGTAGTTTGTCACAATTGTTCAATATAATCGGTCATGTGAACAGAAAAGAACAAATTAGCTAAAGGATCGTACCTGATGCCTGATCAAACAATCAGAAAGCTTAGTTTAGCTTAGTTTTGATTACAATCGCATGTATCTCGAAACTGACACTAAGTCAGGCAAAAACGAAGTTTGTTATCGGTTTCTTGTGACGATGCAGTCAGGCACTGACTGGATGATCAGTTTTGGTGGAAGTTTAATTTGGAACGTTTGCTCGGGGTGAGAATTATCCTCATCGGGCATGGGTTCAAATCGCGTCTCAATATTTGCTCCTCAAAGGTGCTCAGATCGCTATTTTGTGGTTATGATCATCTTATATTTGCTGATTCGCCAATCTGTGGTATCTGCTGCTGACCCGCTTCAGGGCCTAGTGCCGGAAAAGGGACTCACAGAAGGGAACACGAGAGCTATATTCCGAACGAGTGAGTGAATGTGTGCGATTGCGAGAGCGAAAGCAGCCTGTTTGTAGATGTCTGTACCTGAGCCTGGTATACAACAAGGAAGGACTATATAGCACCCAAATTAAGTAGTAGTTTCTGATCACAGTTTTATTGCGTCTTCCCTCGAATTGCTTCCTAACTAAAAGCCATGCACTGAGGAAAGAGGGCCTAGAGGTCATTTGAAAACGTTTCGGAAACACTTCACTATACTTGCAAAACTTCAAAATAGTTGCAGTTTTCTAGGGAAATTTCCCAATTCATTGAACGATCGTAGACGGTCCACCTTCATAGGGCTATCAGTACAAGTACAACGTTATTTAAACTCACAAAGAAATAATTCATTAAAACTTTCAAGGATTCAATGGTAGTCAGGTAGATGTGAGAGTAATATAAGTGGGCTGTATGTACAAGTACAACGTTATTTAAACTCACAAACAAATAATTCATTAAAAGTTTCAAGGATTCAATGGTAGTCAAATAGATGTGAGAGTAATATAAGTAGGCTGTATGTGACCTTCATAAAGAAACTACTCACAAGGTTGCTGAAAATTCTCCGACAGGCCACAACCGGTTTCGCCCGTCTTTAGGCTCATCAAGTAGGCGCAGTCTCCGAGTTTCCGTCA
>NW_008752074.1:322015-341022 GCF_000715545.1 Opisthorchis viverrini | reverse complement strand
CCTCAAGATGAATGTGCTACACACAGGCCGCCTCATGGTTCAGCTGGCACGATTTTCGAGATATCGCAGTATATTTTCATAAAGGAACTACTCATTCATAAGTTTGTTGAAAACTCTTCGACAGGCCACAAACGGTCTCGCCCTTCTTGGGGCCCATCAGGTAGGCGCAGTCCCCGAGTTTTCGTCTACCTTATGATGTGTGTGACCTTACTTGAACATAAAATTTGAAAAGAACCGAAGAATCCAGCAATTTCAAAAATGCCATTTAAATTAGTGTTTTGACTTACTGGCTCGAAGCATGGGCTGCGCTTTTCCTGAAAATATGGAAGATTCGTCGGACAAATAACTTGTACGTCGGAAGGCTGAACTGTTCCAAACAACCTGACCTCCTACTCCTCGAACAAGCCTCAGCAGACAACCGCAGTACCGTGTGACTACAATCCTTTCTTGAGTTCATCGAATCGTTCGTCTTAGCAGACTAACCCAATACAGAAGTCAGTCAACTTGGGCTAGGTTTGATTTGCAACCTTTAAACGACACTGATTCGTGGTAGTTATACACGATAACACGAGACAGTCATCCGTTGTTACGATTCTAGGAGTCAAATAATTAGCTTAGTTTCATTTACGTGAAGAATCATTGTAATTCTCATTTGTACTGGTATCACCAGCTGTAGCAAGCACCAGAATATAAACTAACAAGAGCACGTGTTATTATCGCCAACAGACTATGCGTGGTATTGGGATGCCGTAGTGTCATCCGGAAGGCTGAGTGAGATGGCTCGTCTTGAGAGCTTGATCATTCGTCGAGAAGTTGGTTCAAGATTTCTAAGACATCAGTTTCAACTACGCGGAACACAGAAAACAGACTCAGAGGTGAATGCGAACTGCACACAATCATTATGAATTTTCCACGGTAAGATGGTAACATATTTTCTAGCTGATGCTGGTTTCAAATAAAACAGTGGTAGCGTTTAGTGTCTAAGTAGGCGAAATTCTGTGGAGGTTGTGGATTAGCTAATTTCATTTAAACATCCCTGGCAAAATTATTTTTGGGTACACATCAAAGGTGGAAAGCTCTAGGTGCTGTTTCTGCTCTGATTGATGGTCATCAGAGGTGCATATCGTTGGCTGCACCGGGATTCGAGCACCAGATATTTGAATGAGGCACGTGAATACTATTCTACTGATCCACGCAGAGTTCACCCCGTTTGTCGCTTCCGAACAGGTCGACATATTCCTCTGTAGGTTCTTTCAACCTTTAGGCTCATTTGAGTGCTCTGCGCTGAAACGCAATATGAAAAGCTTTCCACTTGGTTGCTAGTTCATGCCAAATCTCAGGTTACCCTTTAGAATACAACCGGGATCTCGCTGAATATTCAGTTCCATTACATTTTTGTCGATACAACATCTGATCTGGCACACATTTGGATGAAGCAATTATCGATTACTTAGAATTTCTTGCAAGGAATCTATCGATAACAGTTTCTTTAATGCTAGGGTGGCGTCTGTGAAAAAAGCAGATTATTGAAAAACTTGGACTCCTTCTGTCTGGTGGCATAGCCACGCTGTCCAGCCCAGATTGGCCACAGAAGCGGCCAAGCATTTTAGTCATTTGCCTTCCGTGTAACCATTCATTTTTCTGCAATCATTAGAGCCATGATCCCTGTACCAATTTATTGAACTTATACTAAGTCACTGGAAAAAAACTTCGATAAGGCGACTACATATGGCTTGAAAAGCAGCCCCACTCAACTGGAAATAACCATAGTTCCACATACTACCATCAGTCTGTAAGTAGCTCAGTGGAACAATAATTTCACAAGTTGACTGTAACTCCAAGAAGTCACTCAACTGGAAATAACCATAGTTCCACATACTACCATCAGTCTGTAAGTAGCTCAGTGGAACAATAATTTCACAAGTTGACTGTAACTTCCAAGAAGTCCTCACTGGGATATCCATTCAGTACATGATCACGTGATAAGAGCCCCGTGATTCAAGGTTATGAGGTGCACTATCTTGTCTTGAAGCAAGTAAATTAAACTTCTGACCAGTCACTCGTGACCGAAAAGTTAATTACTTCTAGCCGAAAGATGAAACTTTGGAACTCCCCGGAAGTTTCAGGATATGCCTACGGGATTGTCTGGTTAATCCTACGTACTAAGAGGAAAATGGCTGTTTTGCCTTTAGCGCAACTCTTTGAAATCAAAGGGGTGTTGTAAGTTCCAACGTATCCACTCTCGGATATCATTACCACAAAAACCACCCTACGATCAACAAGATTAGCAGCTTCAAACAACTTTGAGGTTTTCGGCTGTATTCGCTTTTACGCGCAACGTTTCGTGGCTGTAGAACTGAAATTAATCCTTACATGGATGAAAATGCCCGGGTACGCAATTTAGTTCTCAGCCACGTTAACCCTGTTCGATCAAACTAACAACAGAATAGTTGGAACATCTGAAACTACTTGGAACTTCGTAGCCCCTGCATTTTTAATACGGTTGGAAGTAAGCAGCAGGGACTCGGATGTTGACCAAAAGACACAACTCGGTTCAGGACACTAAAGCACGTTCCCATCTGATAATGTAGCTGATGAAAGGGCAAAGTTTAAAGTGATAAGAACATCACTTACAACAAACGGAACACGTATTGTTTTCCTCATTATAAATGTGTCCGATCAACGAGACCTACTCATATGAAAGTGTGGTTTTGATGTCTGTTCAACCAGGCATCAGGTTCTAAGACGTGCGCGCGTTTTGGCGACACACTTTAGGCTTTCTGAGTTACTGAGGAGCTACAGAAAAATTATTCCGCCTAGCAACTCGCAAAAAGGTTTTATTTACGGGAATAAATTTTTACTCGGTGATTATCAACTCCTGTCGTCCAACCATGGCTAAACGTTTAAACTACCAACCTATAGATCGCGGGTTGCAAACTCGTTGGAGGCTCATCAACTTGGCGAGATTGTAAGCGAAATTAATTTTGGCAGTTTTCCTGAGAGTGGAGTGAACGGTCTCAGTGGTCATAGGGCGAATTTACTGACCGGAAGATTCGTGGTTCGAAACCGACCTTTGCCTCTCAACTTCCCCTGTCTAGGCTTGAGCATTCTGGCAGTATCCCAGCCCTCGTGCTTCCTTCGGGTAGCGGCTAGACACTAAGAGGGAGTTATAGCTGAACGATTTTGATTTCAATTTTTTTCTGATGGTATTATTATCTCACGTGCACATTTGGACTGCGCGAAAGATCTCCGGCACTACAGTATAGTGATTGAAGTAAGCTTTAAACATATTGTAACCACTCATGCCATTTACGATCGTTGGTTTGTTCCCTAAGCTGGGCATTTTCAGTGCCCAGTATTCAGTAATAACCATTTTCTCAGTGAGGCTTATCGTATTCGGGTGCAAGACGATCAACAAACAACAAGAAAAACTCATGAGCAAGCTGCAAACTAAACGCTGTCAATCGCAATATTCAAACCCCACGAGGGAATTCAACAACTGTCAATGGTTCGGTAACGTGTGGGTGCTACCAGCGGGCAGCGCAGTGTAGCCGCATCATCCGTTGAGCTCCCATCTTGTTGGAACTTGCAAATAGAGTGCAACTTTTGTTCCACAACACGACATAGCTCCTGTCAAAATTGCAAAAGTATTTCTAGCTAAATTTTAAAACACAAAATGGGAAAACCAACATGTTTTCACAATACGGTGATACCAATAAACATAACGATGAAGTGTTTTCTTCTGATACATTCGAATCGATTTCCAGCAGATAAATGTGTTGAATTCGTTTTTTTTCTTTTCAGCTAAAATGTGCCGAAAATTGACCTTCCATCTTTTATTTATTCTCACCGTTTTGATGATGGTGAGTTTCAATGACTTTCACGAATGCCATTGGCATTCATTTATTCATTAACCTTGATGCATGAACAGCGTTCAAATTCAAAGGAAAGAACTTAGTCCCATATATATGATGTCACACAGATAACTATTCCTTAAATGATTTTGCAGAATAGCCAAGCCGAACTATATTTTCTTGTTTCTCTTTTACAAGCGATTTCGTCTGTTTGGTCGTTGGCTTGTTTGCTGAGCTGGGCAATTGGATTGCAAACGTTTCATCACCGATCGAGGTGGTTGGCCACTAACCCACTGCTACGCACAACTACGCTCCCCAATAACGCTCTGACGATGTCACCTCGATTGGTGATAAAACGTCTGCAATCAAATTACCCAGCTCAGCGAACAGGTTAACGACCATCTACGCTACCTGAACTACCGACAATTTCCTCTATCGTCCCCGTGTTTTAGTCAGTCTGGACCAGCTGTACCGGCTTCATACCTTGGTCTAAAGCCCGGGATGTCAAGTAAAACCCTTATCGTCCACAATTCGACTGATGGATTCATCATTTGCAACCTGCTTAGGGGGAATTTTCCGCCACATACATGTGGTTTCCTGTTCAGTTAAAAAAATAAATTGGCCGAAGTACACGTTGAGCATCAGTCCCCAATCGAGTAAACTCGTGCTTTCATACTGGTTTAGGTGACTGCTTTCGTATACGTGATGCTATCGTGCTCAAGATCCCAGAAGGTTGTGCGGAATGGAACGTAACTTCACCACACCCTACGCGTGTTTGACAAAGATTGAACCCAGGATTTTCAGTTTCGCGCAAGAATTTAAAACAGGCGGCCAACGTGGCCGCTTTAGAGAATTAGGAATTCACCTTGTTGGGTTACTGGATGTCCTCTTCCTGGTCGCTCTCTGTTAACGTTTCTAATATCAATAAAACGTGAGGAACAAAATTCCAGCTGGCGTTATTCATACGATCAAGTAATTGCCTGTGGTTTGTGACTGGAGTGAGTTGATCACTTCTGACTCAGAGTGAAACATTCACAATGATAGATTTATTTGCATTAGGATCTATACTTGTACAATCTACGCTACCAATACCAAAGGTATTTCATTAAATCTACAACGGCTAAAAAGCTTCGCCCTTATCCAACTCACAGTTATAATTTAGTCGATTTGAGCAGTAAACGTGTATTAAGTACGCCTCAGAATCTCAGTTATTTCCAGCTGCGTGCGATTGAATTTGAAGCAGTGAGGACATCATGCCACCAAGGTATTTTAAAGTCAAGACATGACTGAGGCAACAAAGCCGAAGTCACACCAGCATACTTGCCTGCAAAATGTTCAAAACACCGCGTTTGGTGTTTGTTCAGTTGTTTTTTTTGCCCACCGCATTTTAAATTACAGGTCGTCGGTGGCGCACTCATAATCATTGGCGGTGTGACGGCCTGGAGTCCAATCTATGTTAAGCTATCAGTGCAAACAAATTCGTGGAAACCGGACGTTTCACTGGAATCTCAGCGAGAGTCGTACGAACGAATAGCTCAGTTGTTTCAAAGTGTGACCAGTAAGTAATACATTGATACTTTGTACCGATCCTTTCATGGGCGTTTTTAAATACGATGTAATTTCTAGATGAATGATAGTACGTTGCACTAATCAACAACGTTGCAGTGAACACCCCGATTGTTCTGCCCTCATCAGTCAGTCTTTTGTGGTTTCTCAAAAGCAAACCGGCTGCGAAAAATAAATCCCTAAACGAATTATCTGAACTGGTTCGCTGAGAAACTTCAGATGGTTTAGAGGAAGGGGCATCCCAAAATGATTTACCGATGAACGCTGACCAGATCTCAGTTAGCTTGTGTTTTAGGGGATGAGGCTTGCAGGCCCTAAGCGCCACTGCTAAACAGTTTTATAGCAGAGCAGATGCTTGTTGCAATCAACCGCTCTATCCAAATAACGAAGCTATATTGTTGAACATTGACATCAGTTCCTTGTCCATCAACCAGCTATGGACAACATCAGTTACCTTGGAGCTCAGTGCATCACCACAGCTTCCCGTCAACGGTTTTCCAATCTGTACATCGCCATAGACTATGCCGACCGTTTACTATCCATGTTTACAATGACAAACTCATGCAAGTACACCAATCAGTGAGTACACTGGTGGCAAGCATAGCCGATCTTACTAAGGCATCTGCATTAGCGTTTCGTCTGAGTTAGCATGGTCGAGGCCGCGCTGGACAAACTGAGCGATTTCACGAATTCTCTCACCCCGCCAAGGATAATGCTCCTCCGGCCATCTTTAACGATTGTGAGATCCCCTATTTTGAAGGTCACTAATCACATGAAGGCCGCGGCAACTACCGAAACTCCGGTGTACCTTCTTCTGGACCAAATTACACGCAAATGGTTCAACAACGCGTTTGAGTTGCCTAACCCATCCAACTCCAAACGGCAACATACGGCATTCGACTCCGATACTCTCTGTACCTGAACGAACTTCGCCTCCTAGTAACAAGGTCATTCACTTGATACGGAGGCTTTGGGGTAGATAACTGCGATTGAATTAGTTGAAAAAACTCTTCATCTAGTCTGTCCATTTGTTGTGGCTACGTTATGAAGGTAGCCCAACCCAATGTAATAGGCGAACACCCTACAGTTGTCGAAATGATAAATCTTATGTGCTATGGTCAGACAATGTGCAAATCTTCGCTACTGTAGTAATGAAGAGCCCCAGGACATGAACTCAATCCCCGTTTTATTATGGGTTCAGAAAATATAGCTTGTGAGCTTTCATGCCCGCTCTTTATGCTTCCGTGAGCTTAGTAAATACTTTAACCAACCAGTACCAACTTGGGGTACACGCGGTGATCCCGTGGACGAACTTCTTTCCTTGGTTTCACCCGTACCGAGCGCAGGTACTGGACTGTACTACCATCATATTCATTTCGTTGCAATCCCTCACGATAAGAATGATTGTAGCTGAGGTCACTTTTCCACCCAACAACCATTTAAATAGGGACTAAAAACGTCCTATTGGTTGGGCACACTCCCCGAGGAGTATTTGTAGGAACCAAAAAACCCTTGTCGCTTATATCGCAATAGTAGTAGTATCAGAGGATACTAGTCCATACCAATCAGTTCCTCAAACTGGATTTACCTCATTGCCAATAATACCTGCCACAGTCAAACTCGGTTTGTGAAAATCATATCAGCCGTTGGATTATAGTTCTGACTTAACCGCAACGCACCTGAAACAATCAAAACGTAGCTTGGGTCGGGAGCCCGGAGAATTGGAAATATCACATCCAAAAGACGTACAGTCCTCTCAGTCACACATCTGCAAGCGCATTATACTGACCTGGCAGCCTTCAGTAAAACTTGTTATTCCCATTGAGAAGGAGTAAATAAATCCTCCACGGGATTTTTGGCAGAAAAAATAATGTAAGAATATTGACCATGGTGTAAGGCCTCAGTCCAAGAACAACTGCATCTGGCCTAGATTCTTTCCATTGTTGTCATTGAACATTTTCTCTTGCAAGATAAATTGTACTGATGATGCTCCAGTGCCGCAACATACCCCCAAGAAACTGATCAGCCCTTCATAGTGGGTGGACAGAAGGCCCAAATCTATCGCCGCATAGAGTGTTGGAAGATGACTATGAGACCTTCCGATTCTTGAAAGACAGACGTAGCTGACAGGTGTCTACGTATTGTGCATGTAAGTGAAACGTGCGATTTTGACGCATCTGAAAGGTGGATACCTAAGAAGTTTAACCAAATTCCGGGAAAGAGTTTTCATAAAAAGTGTGTCACACTGTGACGCGCAACATTCACAAATACAATGGAACTGGCATACTATCCTGTGGAATGCTCCCTGTGTGAAAAAAGTATCGTTGAGTTGACTGGATATCAAGCAGCTTTTGGATCAGCCGCCGACATAAAGTCGCTGAAGACCGTCGGCTTCATGTCCCCTTGTATACTAAAACCATGAAATCTGAGAGGGCGGTGAAACATCATGAAGCCAAACTCGAGAATCGATAAAGCCACTTGATTTATCAATGAATAATTTACATTTTCGCTAATTGGCGAAAATAGATAGACTACTTTAGAGACGTCTCACCGCAAAAAGAAACAATATGAATGGTTTTACAAAAAGTAAAACATATTTATTGTTCGGCAAGCATATTCATAACACTGCTAAATAACCTATTCAGCTACCGCTTTCCCCTCTCTGCAATTCAGCTCCAAGTTATTAACGAGATTTTTCGAGTCAACTTGTCCTTCGAGGGCCAAAATGCAAATGCCAAAAACAGAAATGCAGGACGGAAATGGCACGTTAGAAGACAAGCTGATTGCGCAGGTGATAATCTTTCACCGCTACGCGAACTCCTCCGTCATTATAAATGAACGAGTACGCACTCGCAATTCTAAAGTTACCAGGTTTGGAGGGGCCCGAGTCATGATGCACATTTGTGATCTTTCTCCGGTTTTATCTGAGGCCGGACGATTGCAGAATTTCAAAAACAAAACATGTACCGGCATAATAATTTCTAGGTTGCCACCCAAAGTTGAAGGATTTCATATACAGGCACATTTGTGGGTCTTGTGATTGCTTACTACTTTATTCAGACGATTGTATCTCTTTTAAAAATAAGGAAGCCAATATCTGCAAAGACAGCTTCGGCAATTTTAGCATTTTTCACTAGCACAATTGCCTCGTCGTTCCTGCTACCATCCGGTTCACAGAATCGCAAATCGATTCTAAATTATGTGCTCCAATGATGAAGCCGAGCTCGGGTTCATTTCTCTACTTAAATTGCTTCAGAGAAATAGCACAAATACCATGGCACCAGCAGTATATCGAGATGTCAGATTGCATGACACGTGACAAATTCCACAAATTCATGTGCGACTTTTGAACAGAACCATTTGGATTCACTGAGTCGAATACCAAATTCTGCGGTTGTGAAGTGACCCTACCTAAAAGAAAGCTGGTGCTCTTTGGTGTACAACCATCAATGCTTTCTATGTCACATAAACAAACGGCGAAATGGTCGCATTTATGACAAACCGCCGGTCAAACCTGATGGCGACCAAAATTACGCGCTGCCGCAACCTTCAATGGAGATTGAATAATCACACTCTTGTCTTCGGAATTCGAAAGTTATCAAGGACCGACTTAACGTGTTTTCAGCACCCCCATCGCACGCGCAGCCTCAAACGCATTATTTCAATGGGTGGAACAGTATAGTCAAAACTACAACTTGCAATTCAGTATGCCAAATTGAATCGGAGAGGAAGATCTCTCTGCATACGGGCTGAACTTAGTTCGACTCACCTACATTTCCACAAAAATGGCCGCATGACTGGCCGTCCAAAGTCTGAGTTAACTCTTAGTCAGCCTCAGTGACCTAAATGCTACTGTGATGTACAATTCTATGGTAAATTATTCGGGGCAATCTGGCACCTTTGCTGAGGTTTGGAGGGCTTTTAGATGCAAATGAAGGGAATTTAACCTCAAAGGAGACTACTCACAAGGTTGCTGGAAACTCTTTGACAGCCCACGACCGGCCGGTTTTACCCTTGTTGGTGCTCATCAGGTAGGCGCGTCGCCGACTTTCCGTTAAGAAGGGCCCCAAGAAAGGTGAAA
Organism: Opisthorchis viverrini; assembly: GCF_000715545.1. Lineage (NCBI taxonomy): Eukaryota > Metazoa > Platyhelminthes > Trematoda > Opisthorchiida > Opisthorchiidae > Opisthorchis > Opisthorchis viverrini. Next base: position 331,521 of record NW_008752074.1, on the reverse strand, counting down.
CCGTGGTGGGCTGTCGAAGAGTTGTCAGCAACCTTGTGATATCTTGATAGTCGTGCCAACTGGAACATCAGGCAATCTGTGGGCGGCACATTCAGTTGTAGAATATCATAAACAACAGACTCAGTTGAGTTTCTCGTGAAAACCAAAAACTGATTTAACATTTATTTTTAAACCAAGTAGGTAGGTGCCAATGGCCAGGCCCTGAATGCTTGTCGTTTAATCCAAGTTTTCTCTATTTCACATTGGCGTAGACAGCAGCTTATCTTGTTCCACACAAAAATCCTCTGGGTTACAAAGCCTGTGTGAGGTTCAAATGAAACAATTTGTTGCAGTCTGAGTCGCTCAAGACTGACATCATGGAATGTGTTAGTTGGTTGAGTTGAGTAACAACCTATAATTTACCTCAAGTCAGTTACTGTAGTTCACCACACCGTTTGGAGGTGTACTACATGCGAAATTGGATGTATTCTCTATAACCTTGTCTGCATTCTCCTAAACTGGAACTGGTAGGTATTCTCACCTGGATATGGAGCGATTCAACAAATCTCTAGATTTCTCAACAGATGAAAAACGGTCTTGCCACACGCTGCAAACTGTTGATATACACAATTTCGTATTCTAATCTTAGGATGTTTTGTTTCCTGTCAATTGGAAATGAACATACTTGCGATGCCGAACATAGTGGGTCACGTTTCGTTAATTGGGGTTAAGAGGGCTTTCAATGGAATCACATTTCCACAACTTTCGTTTGAAATCAACCTGTTCCTTAACCATCTACTCCCGTAGGTCTTTCGTTCTTTGTTTCTCTCTTGATTACACTGGGTGGCGAGCGCCCGGAATCCATATTTCAGTTGTAAACAAAGCGTCCGCTTTTCTTCAACTTGCCTAGCTTGTTCACACTATACTACAGTTTTCATCGCATTATAAATCCAATAGTCATATTTCCAGCGCAGTCTTTCCAACTCTGTATAAACCGTCGCCTACATAATCACTCCGGGACACACCGCCCTCATCAGTGAAACCCATCATTAGTCTAGCGACTAAGATGAAAGCACATCAGAAATGGATGGTACTAGGTTGTTCCAGCACGAGATATCCGTGATGTTTGTACACACCATACAAATGCTCAGGGGCTAACCGGTCCTCATTTCAGTCGATCGAAATTTCGAGTCAAATAAATTGAACACCACAAAATTTTCTTGCGGCAGCGGTGATGAACGACAAAATTTGGTAGACAGTTACGTTTCCCCGGATGCGAAATCGATGAACGCATCTCAAAATCAACAGCTGTCATGGATTACGTGCTCAGCGAATCCATCAGGGAATTTCACCTGCATGGCTGATGTGGTTTTTCCATCTTCTATTCAAACAAATCAATTCTTTCGCTATCATGACCTTCGAATGGACAACCCACAAAGTTTCTCTGTAATGAGTCTGGTTCCACTGTTAAACTGCTCTCCGCTTACACCTTGTGGATTACGTTTAATGCATCCGCTAAGAGTTTCTATGGATATACGTCAACGTTGACACCGAACTGAGTTCGGTGTTAGACGTTGCAGGCATCTCAATGCGAAATTCCTGGTGTTCACTTGGCTGTCTACACTTGAACACAGCACGCAGCAATTTATAATGTGATCAGATACGAGAACAAACACGTTTTGAAATTTTAAACTTGTACGTCTTGTTCAAAATGTTCAAGTTGCTCAGTGTGACTGACGGCGTAAAAACAATTTCAGTGAATTATTTTGCTTACTGAACACATTCCTGGCTAACATTGCGTTCAAAACCATTCTGACCGCATCGAAATTATACTGTCATTCAGTAAAACAATTTGTGCATTCCGGAAATTCTGTTAAGCGAGCAGCTCTTTGAATGATGTGGTTACGTCAACAAGCACCTCTGTCTTAGAAATACGAATGTGCTCTGCGCTTTTTTTTCGATAGCTCATTTGGATACTTTGCAGTTTCTAAATCAGCAGTTGATCCATCTTTTCGACGTCATTAGGAGTGTTTGAAATAGCTGTACCAGCAAGTTCTATCCTTGATTCTAAATTAGTTTGACATTTCTGTTGTGTACATGTGTCTAAAACAGTAAAAGACCAAGAAAAGATTGTCCTTTAACAAGTTACGGAAGGCCAAAAACTTCTACCTACTTGACACCTTACCTGTGTATGCACGATTAAGTCGGCTTCTTTAAGATAGGTCGTTTTTTGATCTTACCACTAATGAATTTCATTAAGCTCAACCCCTATTCTTGTGCGCTTTGGTTCGAAGTATTCACGTGCTGCTTTGCTCTGCTATGTCCAGTCTTACAGTTCGAGGGCTAAAACTTTGTTGACGAAACAAACGTTTGCACTTGTGCTTTTGTTAAACACGCCAAATTCACCGTTGAAAAAAAGACAAACGGCTTGAAGTGGTTAAGTATACGGTCTGGAAAAGCTCACACGTACTAAGCAAGCAGCTACAGGCGGAAGAAAGAAGGCTTCGCTGTGGAGAGCAGTCACAGACTATTAAACAGGTAATCGAAACTATCATATGCATCTTGTTTACAAAAACTGAATATGTATCTTCTCCTTTATCTCGTCTTCCTGAATTTTCCTTGATATTCATTGACTGTTGGCCAGTAATTCATTGTTGTTGCAAGCGAATCCTACAAAGTGACTCCACAATGTCCGTAATAGTTTTCACTTCATGAGAAAACATACTACTACCACGCCCCATCAGTAGTATCAACCGTTACACGGGTGTGAAGCATAAAAATGCATGTTTTCAGCAGTAGGGAACTGTGGGAAGTATAGGAAGTGGGAGTTACTAGCATATTAGTTGATGCGAGTTTTTACGCCAGAATGAATGGGCGATTCTAGTGCGTCTGTAATAATTCCAGTCCACGACATCAAAACACATTAAAGGGGACAGTGGAAATGCTAGTCATTGACAGTAAATCACTTTGAGAAAGCCTGATCTATCGTTTGGGATGATGATAATATTCGCTCTACAAAGTTTAGTGACAACATCCTGGAAAAATACTACTAATTTGGGGAAAACCCCAGTTCTTGTTCATATCACTCAACCTGGAGTGCACAGGGTTTATTTAAATCCATCCTTGTCGTTCGCGCCGTATATCAGCGTGTTGAAACCTAAGAAAACTTCGTTGGAGAGCCACAGTCCACCGATAAACTGGAACATCTGTTGATTCCTTTCTTCTATTTTTATATTGTGCAACGTGATTCCTGCTTTTTTGTTACTTTGGTTTGCGTCTATACCACCCTTCTTGTTTTTTACCTGAACCTAAACCGTTCCATGACCTTGTCAGCGGACGTGTTGTTTCAGTTCACATGTGGTTTCCCTCGCTGGTGGATTTGAGTCGGCGTGGAATTTGAGACCCGTTGGGAATTAGCAGTTCCTACACCGGTGTATAGAAGTCATCACAGTCCCACGATTTGCGACTTGTAAAGTTTTATCATTTTATTTGTTGTTGGTAAACATCCGTCTGAAAGATTTGGTTTTTGGGGCTTTGCGCGTAACTCGACGTGGTTCAACAGATTGCTGAAATAAATCGATAATCTCAAGATTGCGAATATACCCTCAAGCATCCCAGGTAAAAAGAGTTTTGCATGCCTTTGCGCACTGATGCAAAATGCATCAACAATATACATGGAAATTGATGAATAGGTACTGAACGTTCCGATCATCAAAGATGTTTCGAGAATATAACTAACAATCGACGTATAGATTAACAAGAATCACTCTGGTCATGATACAGATCAACGCCACTGTCGGGACATATTTGTGTAGATATGCACCAGACAGGATAACAAACCGAAACTGATGATCTTTTTGGAAAGGGCGAACGTCCCCTGGATGGAGAACGAAAGGCAGAGCATCGTGAGTTCCATATCAAACAATATATGCTCCGAGCAACGAGAAGTCGAATTTCTAGGTTGCCTTTAAAACTTTCGTGGTCTCACATCCCACGTATTCATCGTTCAAAAGTCCAGTCGTTCCACTTGGCATACGAACCAGCTTCTGGCTAACCCGCTAAACAGGAAGGCAACACAAAACCGAAAACGGACCCGTCGAGAATGGATCTGAAACACCCCCAAAACAACCATCCAACCAACCAATGAGATACGAGACATAGAGACTACGAGGCAGTTCATATCACAATCGGGGCAATAATAATACAATTGGCTAACCACATGACAAGATATTAGATATCTTTCAAAAAACTATATAAGCGCAGCTAGGCACGGATGAAGCACGCACTCGGCGAGCAGATCAACTGCCACCTGATCAACCAGCAGTGCTAAAACGTATCCACGTTTGAAAAAATGTTAAGAAGTCACGTCGTGCGTGTTGTGTACTCTTTTCTGTAGGTGACTGCACATTCTTCAACTCTGTAACCTGGCTAGTTAGAACCGTAGAAGAAGAGGGCGTGTCATATGCTGCGGATGGATATTCCGGAGTTTGGGAGCGCACAGCGTCAATGTCCTTCTTGTGCCAGCTCAAATTCTGTGTGATGTTTGATTAGTCACCAAGACTCATCAGTATGAGGTAACATTTAATGATTTAGTCTGTATTTGTTCCAGTCTATATGTCAAAATCATATCAGGCTGCTGCGCCGCAGTAACCCAACAGTATTTATGTCTCTGTATGTGTCTGTTTCATATCTGCTTCGACCCACAGGACCACTGGGCATTGTATTCATGGTCTTTGGATTCATTTTGCTGATCAGCGCAGTGATTGGCCTCTTTGGTATTTGCCAATTCCCAGTGATGACTTTTGTGGTAAGTCAAAACCATGGATATAAAAATATCATTCATTGGTTTACACACATTAACTTGTCAATTCCTTCTCTCTGTGGTGCATTCACCATTGAAAAAATTCAACCCTGTTTCAATAGTTAGGAGTATGCGTGGACGTGGTTTCTGTGGCAACGCTTTCTTCGACTGGAGTAAACGGAAGGTGTGATTTAATTTCTGTTGTGCTTTAGCTACATTCAGGTGCCTTCCAAGATTACCAAGTGGTGACTTAAAGTTTGAGATTGGATCGTTCCAAAGCAATTTTCTAACTGCACCTTAAAAAGTTCTCGCAACGAGAGCCCGGAGAGACCAGCTGTATTCTTAAAACAGCGTAGTTAGTGTCCAGTAGGTCTTTCACCAAATCCTGGAGAATATTTCATTCTAAATATGCCTAAACGGCCAAAATTAACGATGATATGAGCGAAGCACAATCACGATTATAGCGCAAAGCAATTCAAGTCATTCTTGTGTCACCGCGGAAGGCTTGGAGGATTGACGAATGTTCAGAGATGCTAATTGATTTTCGGTCAACTTGGCGTGAAAGCACTGTTTGCCACTATTGCAGACCTTTCGTTTGGAACTATATTCTTGCTTAACAGTTTGACCCACAGATCAATGCTGCTGACCTTCAACCTAGCAGCACATCATCCTGGAAAACATCAGAACTAACCCACAAAAACTCAGGTTTAAATTGAATCAACCCTCAAAAGAGTGAATCCCGGAGAAGAAACAGGAGACCAGACAGAAGAAGTAGAAGGCTTCCATATAACCACAGAACGGTCAAAGTTTGTCAGAATATTTAAAGACTTGTCAAGTGTCATGGGAGCACGGACCATTTTCTTGTCCTACCAGAATGCAGTCTCAGGGGTTCCTCTGAGTTTACGCATCACTTTCGCGGTAACAGATACGCCTAGCCTCGTATTGCAGCAACAAAGTGTTTCATCGTAGGAATCGGGGCAGTTCTAGGGTGAAGGTAAGCCTTTGTCAGCAACTGTTAAAGCAAAGTAAAAAATTCAGCACGGACATTACAGACAACACAGATATAATGAGCTTACTAGCACAAAAAATGAACTATGTTTCAGAAGCGACAGTAGGCTGAAAATTCACGCCAGCGGTTAACCAGACAGGCGCATCTTCTAGACAGGGTTTTAAACAAGGCGGGGAAACCTCACAAACTGGTAAGTGGTTGGTAAACCGGAGATCAAATGAGAATTTAATGACAAATAACGCTCATATATTGGCGCAGATGTCTGTTGCACAGGGCTCTGAGGGCGTGAGCTGGTGTCAGGGGTCCCCGCCAAACGGTACTGCAATCTGTTAAGCACCGTCAGAGAAAAGCAAAAAGTTATTTTCAAATGCTACAGTTTATCGGCTCTTAACGCTAGGTGACCCTGAAATACGATGTAAAATGACAGAGAAAACAGGTCATTGGTTATGTAAAATCATGGTTCACAGTAGAAGAATAAGTAGAAACGACGTATAACATTCACTAATCCTACAGGTGATAGGATGAACGCTTGTAGTCATAAAATTACTATTTAAAAGTAGTTCATATAAACCAATTTTTAGACCCGCGTTATATTCCAATACACATAAGAACCAGTTCTGGTGTCGGGATAGATATCAGTGGACACTTGAGAAAAACTGGATAAGCAGGATGAAAAATACAGGTACGTAATCATGAGTCTTGTTTGGAAAGACTATGTAGAACACAAAGGCCATCATTCTGAAACATTCATGTGAATAGTTTATCTGTTCACTGGAATACGTTCAGAAAATATTCACGTTTCTGTGATGGACTGGAGTTTTTATTTCGGGGATTGACAAATGGCAACGAATGGATTAAAAGTCGACCACAAAGTGCTGGGGAAGCTGATGAGGAATCAGTAGACAATTTTTTCGAAGGAGGTTGAAACATCCGACTGTTCGCAGCTCCGATGAAAGGCTACTCAAAAACGATGACAAATTCTGACTTTATCCCCACATCAATTTAAGCGCATCCGACCCTGGTTTTCAAAACGACTGAGCGTTTTTTGAAATCACCTGATGGATCTTCACATGATTTTTCAAAAAGCCGTTCGCGAAATTGATAGTTACTAGCTACGATGCACTTTTATAGACAGAAATTTCACGTACGTAATCCCGTATCTCCGCTGTTTTTCTCTCTGATCCTAACCATTTGGGTAGCCATCGTTGTTGCCAAGATCGTCGGTCGTTTGGCTTTTAAGACTGTCAGTAACGGTTGGAATAAATCTTTGGTCGAGCACCGTTTATGAGAAGTATCGCGGGTTTGTACGAGTGATCTGTTGTGCTCTCAGCCATCTACTTTTGTTAACAAAACTCTTTTCGGTAAACAGGTGCCACAGCTGTGAAGCAACGTTCGGTTATAATCCTCAGTGACGTTGTGTGACCACTGAACATGGCAATCATCAGAAATCTGTTTGCATAAAATCAATTTTATTGTAAATCCCGGACCATCTCTATAGCTTCCTCATACCTGATTCTTCGCAAATTTTCTCGCCTTTTGTGCGTTCATAAAAATGGTAGCCCTACAAAACCACGTAGATTCAACTGATCGCTTGTAGAAAATCGTTGTAAAGGAATTTCCTTTCTTATTTGTAATTATTATCACTAGTATATTCTAGTATATAGTAGTATATTCTAGTATACAATTTTAGGAATTAGGCATTTAGAATAGGATTTCTTTTAAAAGGCTATGCAAGAGAAAATGTTTGCTTACTATTGTCTAGACATCCGTTGGTGGTTTGCTTTGCAGTGGTACCACCGTATAGATGGGCATCCCTCAAACTGTACACCCCCCACAACCTGCCAGTACTGCTTTCAAAGTTTTCTGCGCACTGACTTTACTTCCAGGACTGCGAGTCTGCAATCACCGATTAGCGCCCTCAGCAGCCCATCCAGCTCAAACGGCCTTCTAATGTATCGCAGACCACAGAGGATCGCATCGAATCAAACGTGTTGAATTAATAAGTGGTTCTTTTCTGAAGCTAGAATTAAGCGACTGCAGGGGTGGAACGTTCGACCAGGCGATGCTGAAATCGGAGGTAATTTTGGGCGCTTTCTCAGAAAAAGGGTGTTGAAAATTGTATCCATTTCTCAGCTTTGTTTTACTGTTTGAATAGATCTGGGAATTTGTGTTTCAGCGACGTCGAAATAACGCATCGCGTGTGCTCCGCGAAGGGCCTCAAAGACTACATGGCATTGTAAGGGGAGTTGAATATCCTGGGAAAATGTAAGGGATTATTCTTTTAGAACAATACATATAAGTTGCTCAGATTGACTGCAGAACAGATCTAATGATTAGGTGGTTGTTGAACGTGCAACAAAAATCTAATCCCCAAAATCCCAGTTACGATATACGTTTTAGCCCCAAAGTTTTCACAGCAATGGGTAATCTACTGGCGGAAAATCCGAAAGCTTGAGCAATTCAGAACGGCCATTGCCCTTCACTTATTGGTAAATTGACAGCGCGTGGAATCACTTACCCAGGTTTAGCCGAACATTTTATCCTCTGAATGGATAAGTCGTTTTGAAGATTGCGGGTATTGTGGGGATTGCAATCACATCACTTTCATCTTATCCGTTCTTCTTGTAAACGTACTGTGAGTTTGTTCTTATTGTTCGTGTGTAGATTTTCCTGAAATATATTCAAACGTTGCCAGTTTTGTTCTGTGGGGCCAGATGGACCAAGTGGTTTGAGCGCGAATTTACTGACTGAAAGGTCCCTGGTTCGAACACGATCTCTGCCTCTCGACTTCCCCTGTCTAGGCTTGGGCAACCTTGCAGTATCCAAGCTCTTGTGACTCCTTCGTGTGGCATGGCTCTCAGTCTTGTTCTGTTATGCCAACAAAGTGACCAAATAGACGATTCTCCATGGTGGTATCTACCACTGTTCTCCTATATTCACCATCGTTTATTTTCGTTGGTATCAGTACTTAGTTCAGTAATTTGTGTGCACGAAAATTCTACGGAGAATGAACGACTGGACAATGTTCGGGTTCAAAGTCTTTTAATGCGCCACATGTATCTTTTTTGAACGTACGCATCCAGAAATTCCCCGTGTTTTAACACTCGTTTTCTTCACTCCACAGTATGCAATCTTGGTTGGAGTTATCGCTCTGACTCACATTATCCTGGTGATTGTGTACTTCACCAACAGAGAGGTGGTGAGTATACCTGGGTCATGTCTATCCAACCAGTTTATTGTGGTTTTGAAATCTGGTCATCTGGTCATTATTGTTATTTATTCAAAGCCCATGAGTCTTATTAAAGTTTATAGTAAATGATGGAAGATCAGCCATTTTTATGAGAAAAAACCATACAATATTAGTTTCTTGTCAGTTTATGTAATCTTTTTTCAGAACATATGAATGTGTGGGCATGCCGGATGAAATTAAACCAGTCCAGCGTCAAGCATTTCAAATTATATATATATATGTGTATATATATGTGTATATATAAATACATATAAATATATGTATAAATATATACATTTATATACATACGTAAATATATATTCCATTATGAACGTTTGCTCAAAAATCAGGCGGAAGATTTGCTATGTCATACTACACTGACTTGAAAACCAACTACGGATGTAGCTGAAGCGCACATACATTTCAGCTAGTTGGTGGAAAGATTCTGTTCCTTTTCTGCATAGGAATACAACAGAAAAAACTATTTA